>NC_091431.1:17498193-17590693 GCF_032191515.1 Phaenicophaeus curvirostris
ACAATATTGCTGTTTTGCTCGGAAAACTTCCCTCCATTCTGCTTCTATTGCCTCAGTGGTTTGTTTTTATAAACAAGCTGCATTTGTTAGGAAAAGGAAGCAGCTCTCTTATTCAAACTTATGGTTTTGGAGTCTAAACATGCAATACCGTGACAAACAAATAACAGCCATCGTGTGCGCTGGAGCAACGGGAGAAAGTGCAACTACCTCTCCTGCAACTGCTCTGCTCAGTGTATAAAATATACAAGATACAAAATGGACAAAACAACTTCCTTTGCCCTTGCAGAGGTCTTTTCAAACGGAACCCCGCTTTGCTGTGTGTTGTGTGATTTTATATAAGCTTTGAGGATAAAGGAGGAATTTTCTGGTGCAAGACAGCACACCTTTGCGTCCCTGAGCAGAGGTGAACCAGAGATGAAAAGTGGCTGGTCAACTGGCTCCTTTGACAAACCACCACACTGGATCCTGCCCTTGTGCCTTGCTCCAGCATTGCTCTCACTGATATCTGGAGCTCAGAAGCTTTGCTTGGACAAGTGTGGGTGTCAGATCTGCGTTAACAAATACATGGAAGCCATGACAATCCATGATGGGGCCGGCTGTCCTGTGTATCATGTTAGAAAGACCAGAACTGAGGTGCAAAGTGAGGGAGAATGGTGATAAAAAAGAGGGAATCTGAAGTACTTCACCTACTGGCCTCTTAAGTTCACAGTGCTTTGAGCAAACTGCTTTGAGGTCAGGAGCTTTCACTTTAAACTCCAAAGTTGGCTTTCAAGACCTGGCATGTGACTAGGGTGGAAAACCTTGTTAATGAAATCCCTTAAATATTTGCTTTGTTGCACAGTAAATTTGTGTCTTTAAGGGTTATAAAGCGGTCACAAAATGCCTGGTGTTAAGAAGATAGTTATCTTTAGGGCTGTAAAAACGTATTTCCAGCCTTATTACTGAACTGTGTAAATCAAGGCCATCCATCCCTCCATTAGAACCCAAGCTCCTAAGGCCTCTATGGACAAAGGACTTGGTTGTTTATGCAGCAACAACATCTGCTTACACTCAGCCTCATTGTCACAGAGCTGTTGGTTAAAAGCACAGGATCTCCTTTCTCTCCATTTCATGCTGTATTATGTTTCATGCGGGAATATCTAGTCTCTGAGGCTTGACCACTGCTTTTATCTGCTGGACTTTAAAGAATTAGCTACTTGTAGTGAGAAACTGATCATCACCTCCCCAGCAGTCTGGAGGGCGCATTTTGCCGGACATTTGAAAAATTTCTTTTTGTCTCCAGACACCTTTCTGCAAAGTATTAGCTTTCCTTTGCTGCTCTGAAGCTAAAGCTTCTGTGTAAACACCTCTCCAGTTCAGTTTAAGATAAAATACGGTGTTAGGATCTGAATTCCACAAATACTATTTTTGCACAACAAGACTATTAATTACACTCAATCCACAAAACACTGACTCACTTTCCAGGCTGTTTGATTGATATTGTTATAAAAAAACCTGTTTCTGAGCTTTTCTTGCTGACACAACATGGGTTTCTTTAGACTCTCATCAGTCTAACGCAGTCAGAAGAGAGAACATAATTTTGCAGTTAATTTTATTTTGAAGAGAAAGCTCCTGAAGAAAATAAACTGCCTTACAAATTATTAAGGTTTCATATTGCTACTCTTCCCTGCCTACTCCTCAGCATGCACTTGAAGATAGAAAATGCATAATGTATAAATTTAAATAGTCGTACGGCAAATGTCCCTGTCCCTAATCTGCAAGGAATCAGATATTATAGTTGAATCAGATATTGCTTGTGCAGCTTTGAAGTCCATGTCCAGAACAAACCCTAGACATATTTACTACTTATGTAAGAAAACCATGACGCAGCAGAAATGGCTGTTTTTCCTTGAGATGGTATCTTCACTGTATCGTACCAATTATCTTTCCTGCAGCACAACAGTGCATGTTTTAATAACATGATTGCTGAAACCAAAGTCCCATACCTGTGTCATGCATGAAAATTTTAACAGAACTTCCAGAAAAAAAAGGTGTAAATGTAAATCTTACTTATCCTGAGCTGAATGCATACTCCCATGGCCTAAAATTCAAAGAATCATAGAATCATGGAATGATTTGGGTCAGGAGGGACATTAAAGATCATCCAATTTCAATCCCCCGCCAGGGGCAGGGACATCTTTCAAGAGAAATGTGAATTCAGGTGCAAAGGAGACTTGTAACAGAGAGGTCTAGGCAAAATATAGGTAAAACAGAATGGCAGCTCAATGAGCACAACCTAGAAGGTATCTTGAGGAAAAAATACCCCAAACCAACCACCTTCAAAATGGGAGCTGTGCATGACATACAAGGATTTCTGGTCCAAATACTGGTGAGTCCAGTCTCCAACTATTACTACCACTTATATCATTCAATGTCTTCATAAACGTAAATACATACTGCTTAAATTAATTATCCATTTTCATGCATTTTCTCCCAACTTGCTTTTTTGCTATGGAAGCTTGCTGCTTTGATAGTTAGAAAATTCTACTTTCTACTGTAAAAATTCTTATGCACAGTGGAAATAAATGTGTTTCTCTTCTAGCATTTTGGCTTAAGCAGTTCTTCTCTCCCTCTGCTATTTACATATGTAGTTATTTATAAGGAACAACCCTAGCCCTGCTTAGCTTCCACTTTGCAAAGATGTACAGGCCACTAAACTGGTCTGTTCCTCAGTCTTCCTTCCCTTCCTGTATATTTCCCTGACTTACTTAATCCTCCTTTCCTACAGTTTGGTTTTCTCTTTTTCAGAGATACACAACTAACATACCTCAGAGTGCTCTTCATACCAATGTCCTGAATGGAAATATTATTATTCCTCTTTCCTAGCAGATTTTATAGCACACTTGCATTTTTCAGAGTTACATCAGTGAAGTGGTTTTCTTCTTTGGCTACTTCCAGCTCTCAGCCTCTTCTCTATATCGACAAATTACTGTTATTTATATGCCTAGACTTGCACTTTGTACTACTAAATTTCATCGAGTTTCTACTAAATTAGTGCAGAAATCCACAAATATTATGCCATCAAGCGAAAGGAAACACCTGGCTGTTTGGTAGATCACATACCAATTCCAAGTGGATTGTACACGTGCCACATGTTGATAATTTTGTCCTAGTATATCACCTTGCTGGTCACAATCCCTCATTCCTGTGTCCTTTTACCTTATCTTATATCCTTGATTACTTAATTCTCTTTTCCTGCAGAATCAGACAAACAAGGATGCTAACACAGTTCCTTTTTTAGTTCTATTTCTTGTATGTCTGCAGCACCAGCTTCCAAGAACCTTCCTTGAAGAAAGATTGGTTTCACCTGTTTCACAATCTACACCAGCAGGATATATGTTGAAAATTTAAGAATTTTAAGCATTTAAGGACTTAATAACATACAGATATAATGTTCAATCCAGATACGTGAAGCAAATCAGCTGTCTCCCTTCTGAGGACAAGTCCTCCCAGTACAAAATTTTGCAAACCCTCCTTTTTAATACTTTCTTGCAGAAACTAGTGAAGCACTATCACAGCATTTTGTCATCACTGTTGTTAGGACATATAGAAACAAATGCTAAGAAACACCTGTTTGTGTTCATCAGCAATAACTTCTATATAAATTAAAAACCCAAGATGGCAAGATGGTACAATGTAAAGGCATTCAAGAGGAATTTTTTTTTTTTAATTCTGCCTTACTTTGCATACAGAGGATTTGTACTTGCTTAACAGAACAGTCAGACTTAGGCATTTCAAGAGAGAGATAGATCAGTGAACCAGTAGAGTTGACAAAGCGGGTACATTGTCTTCACACAGGGCATGTATAATTCAGTACTTGTCCCCCCGAAAAAGGAAATTGTGAGGCTTTGCATCATTAATCTGCTTGTGTACATTGGGATAAATGTGTGGTGTTGTGCCTTCAGTGGCTAGGAACAGAGTGTGGGGAGGCAAGATCAAAGCAAGAAGCAAAGGATCAGATTCAGAGAAGGGATAAAGCATGACAGTGCTTCTTCTGCAGGATGTAAAGAATTATTTACACGTGCTAATTTCTTCACCTGGACAGAGAGCAGATCTGGATTTATCAGAAACATTCCTTCAAAATAGGATCTCTGTCCTGAATTAGATATAGTGTTTGTTTTCCTGAATTCAAATCCAATGTCTTCTCACCTAGTAGCTTATCGGTCCTAAGGATGTTTTCATACAGCTAGCCTCCATTTGTGGCTTCCATTGAAAAGAGGTGTTCTATTACTTTCTTTCTTTCTTACATTTTTTTTTCGCCCTGATCCCTTAATACCCATGTTTTAATGTACAGGAAAAAGCAAAAATTTAAGATGGAGCAGATTATATTATTGAAACTTGCTCCTCACTATTGTAACACAAACTGCCAAACATTTCTCTGTGTTTTTCCCACTGGAGCCATGCCACTCGTGGTATTGGGTAGATGATGGCAGTGAAAAGCTATCTCCTACAAGTAAAAGGACAGTGTAGTTCAGCGATTTTTGCTCATGGATTAGTGCCGATGACATAATTGCCATCACCAGAGCTCCATGGGACCTCTATATGGCATTAACCTCAAGTTGTAGCCTTGTTTCAGGGATGTTCAAGGCTGAATGTACATTCCTTTTTGGTCAGGGCTGCCAGATACAGGAGTAGTCTGAGTTGCCTCTGGCAGACAGTTTTGAGAACATTACAAACACATGCTTCTGACTGTGGCTGGAAATAGGCAAGGATATATTTTCCTGCCATTTGCATGAGCAGGCTCTGGAAATCTTTCTTCTAAATATCAAGAGAAAGAATTGGCTCAAACTGATGATTTGTCGCCCTAGTTTAACTAGTAACCCCCTGAAATGAAAAGCCCCCAAGAATATATCGCATGCCATGATCATGTTGAGACCAGCACAGAACAGTCTCCGCACTCTGTCTTCTCCTTCATGCCACTTAAAGTACACTATCTGAAGTTTTGTTGTGTGGTTTAATGGAGGATGCAAAGCTTATTGGTATTTGTAGACACAGTTTAGTCCAGGTGGCTTTGGTCTTTTTAGCTATGCGTTACCCTTACCCCTTGTTAATTGTGGTATGTACGTTCCATAAGTTTTTACCTTGCTTACTCAGGAGTAGGAGTTTGCGTTTGGTCATGGACTCAATCCTGGGAGACCCATGAGAGATCCCAGCAGACAGATATGGTTATTTGGAGTTTTTCAGTGACTCGGCTGCTGGATGAGGGAAAGGCTGTGGATGTGGTCTTCCTGGACTTCAGCAAAGCCTTTGACACAGTTTCTCACAAGCACACACTCTCCTGGGTGGAAAACTGGTTGGATGGCCGGGCCCAGAGAGTGGTGGTAAATGGTGTGAAATCCAGCTGGAGGCCAGTGACAAGTGGGGTTCCCCAGGGCTCAGTGCTGGGTCCAGCCCTGTTCAATGTCTTCATCAATGATCTGGATGAAGGCATCGAGTGCACCCTGAGCAAGTTTGCAGATGACACTAAGCTGGGTGGAAGTGTCGATCTGCTGGAGGGTCGGGAGGCTCTGCAAAGGGATCTGAACAGGCTGGACCGCTGGGCTGAGTCCAATGGCATGAGGTTTAACAAGGCCAAATGCCGGGTCCTGCACTTGGGGCACAACAACCCTGTGCAGTGCTACAGACTAGGAGAAGTCTGTCTAGAAAGCTGCCTGGAGGAGAGGGACCTGGGGGTGTTGGTTGACAACCGACTGAATATGAGCCAGCAGTGTGCCCAGGTGGCCAAGAAGGCCAAGGGCATCTTGGCTTGTATCAGAAACGGTGTGACCAGCAGGTCCAGGGAGGTTATCCTCCTTCTGTACTCGGCACTGGTGAGACCGCTCCTCGAATCCTGTGTTCAGTTCTGGGCCCCTCACCACAAGAAGGATGTTGAGGCTCTGGAGAGAGTCCAGAGAAGAGCAACAAAGCTGGTGAAAGGGCTGGAGAACAGGCCTTATGAGGAGCGGCTGAGAGAGCTGGGGGTGTTTAGCCTGGAGAAGAGGAGGCTGAGGGGAGACCTCATTGCTCTCTGTAACTATGTGAAAGGAGGTTGTAGAGAGGAGGTTGCTGGCCTCTTCTCCCAAGTGACAGGGGACAGGACAAGAGGGAATGGCCTCAAGCTCCGCCAGGGGAGGTTTAGGCTAGACGTTAGGAAAAAATTCTTTACAGAAAGGGTCATTGGGCACTGGAACAGGCTGCCCAGGGAGGTGGTTGATTCACCTTCCCTGGAGGTGTTTAAGGCACGGGTGGATGAGGTGCTGAGGGATATGGTTTAGTGTTTGATGGGAACGGCTGGACTCGATGATCCGGTGGGTCTCTTCCAACTTGGTTATTCTGTGATTCTGTGATTCTGTATTATCATGAGTGGTCTTCCACAGATGTTCTCAGAAATTGTTGGTCTTATCAACTGCATCATCGGTGTAATGAACAGTTTAATGTTTGCAATATCAGGGGGAATGTGAAAGCTAAAAAGTAATTAAGATTAAGGCATTTAGGAAGATAGCAAAAACTCTTTGAAACAGCATTACATTTCATTGTGTGTAGTTTATGTTGGTATGAAAGAAAATGAAATTTGTGACATTTTATGACAAAAAAAAAGATAAATATTACTACAGATGATATTAACCACACTCATGTCCACTGGTCCATAAGAGGAGGAACACATCTCCAATACATTAGGATTTGTACACTAGAATTAACTGAATTCACAAAACCCACCCCAAATAACCTCCCCTCCTCTCCTATCCATGATGTTTTGTAGCAGTTTCATGTCACCAAGTTCTGTGTGGATCCCTGCAACCAGCAAGAACCAAGTACAACCTTACAGAAAATAGATGCAAAAGTGAGAGTGAGGTGACATAAAGCATTGCCAAGATTACCTTCCAAAAATATTTCTTATCTACAGGCAGCCTGCATGCACAGAACTCCTTCCTCTGATACCTTTCTCACCTTTTTGTCTCAGCTTATGTGATATAAGAATTATTCATAGTCCACTGGGCATAACTTTGTTGCTTATTACAGTTCTTGGTAACATGCTCTTCTCTCACCTGATACATCAGCAGACGTGCTATCCCCATTCCCATGCCATGCCCATCTGCAATATTTCGCTAGCAGCAAAAAAAAAGCAGAAGAATGCCTGTCGGGCTCTTCTCTGGACCCTTTGAACAAAGCAATCCCAGACCCAGAAAAGTTAAAGCAAATTTCCTGAGGCTGTTGGGTGATTACTTGCAATCAAGAGGAGATTTTTGGGGTATGGATATGAGCCCAGTATCAGATGTAGAAGGAGCCAGAAGGCTTCACATAGGTATCATTCTACATAGATATAAACAGATGCTAAAAATGTTTCTTGTTATTTAACTAAAATCAATAAATTCTGGTTTGGAATTGTATAGGGGCTTTGACTATGGCCCAGGACATTTTCTGTTTATTCACATACAGGGAGAGGCAGACACTTTATTACATTGAAAGTGAGGTGATAGCATCTGTGTCACTAGAGTAGTGATTTCACTGAAACAAAAAAAGATAAGCTTTTCAATGATAAACTGTGTCTGCTAGTACTATATTATTCTTTCTCTTGATAATACAAACTAATATGCACGTAAAGCATAAGCCAGCAAGAACTGCTTCCCTGCACCAAAAAAGATACCACACTATGCCCAATTCAGAATAGAGTGCCTCAGTCTGGCCTTCAAATCATGAAAGTCAATTATGGCACTTTTCAATCTACACCTTTCAGACACTGATAGAATTTTAATAGCCCTGTCTGAACTTCCACAGGGTATGCGACTGGACTTCCAGAATTTGCTCCCAAAAATTCATGCACTTTGTGGCTCTAAGTGAGCTCTCAGCATGGGATTTGCAGCCATGAACACTAAAATTAAAGTCACTCCATGTACTCCACCTCATGATCTTCCATCATGATCTTCCATCTTGATCTTCCATCAAGATTTGGAAGAACCTGCTCCGGGGCCATGGTCTTGATTTTAGGGCCTATGTATGCATCATTGTGTGTTGTGCCTTAAATACTGCAAGTTTTAAATATGACATACTTCTATCTTTGCTCATGGAAGTGTTTATGTTTATACGCATATACACTTTCATTAAAAACAGACATTCCTCTTGATCTTCGTGCTTGCAAAAAATATGCTTAGAAACAGTGACTGTTTCGGGAGCAAGCCATCATAAAAATCTCTCATCTATTCCAGTATTGACATGCAGATATTCATATCCGTTCTGAATTGTATGACAGCATTGTTTGTTTGTGCAAGGCAAATATCGTATATAGCACAAATCACCATGAAATTACTGAGTAGTTACTTGATCATTTAATTATTGTGCAGTTACATAATAACTCCATGACTATTGAAGCCCTTCAGATTGCATTAATTATACTCAGAGTAATTATTCCCATCCGCTGACATGGATATATGTCATACAGTTTGCTAGACAAGATAAATTTTTCAGAAACTCATGACTGAAGAGAGAGTTTTAAAAATGGGTTAGCCAACAACAATCTTAATAATATAATTTGGCAGCATAAATTTATTTCACCTAACATTACATAACATAATCATACTACCCAACAGAAAAGAATATGAGTTGAACTTTAGAGTTGATAATATCTAAGGATAATATGATATAAATATATATATATTTATAATGCATTTTGTATATATATACACACACATGTATGTACATATATACGTGTGGATGTATATATGTATATAAATAGATATGTATATATATATGTGTGTGTGTGTGTACACAGACACAAATAACAGTTAAACTAAATCTCAATTATATTCCAGAATAAGTTGCTCTTCTAGTCTCCAGTGATGCTGTCCTGAAGGTCTGGCTTCAAACAGCAGTTTCAGGCATTTGTGGTTCCTGCAGGTGTGCCTGTAGCTGAACTGGGGATCTCTGCTTGCTCTGCAGTCAGGTGCAGCCTCTGGCTGCTTGTCAGTCACATCTGCCCCTAATCCCATGGTGCTGAACAGCATCACTCTGTGTGCAGATGGGATTCATGGGAACAGCTGCACAAGATTATCTGTCCACTCACAGAGCAGGTAGCTATGGAGAGGGTGATACTAAGGAGAGGAGAAAAATCAGAGTTTTTTCCCAGTTTTCCCTAACAAAGCCTGAAGGCATCCCTTCCTATACAATGTGGATGCAAGACACCTCTTTTAAAATCCATATATGTGCTCAGACTTGCTTTCACCTAGCAGAATATGTATGTTTATATTTGTATCTATGTATCTGTCTGTCTGTCTGTCTATGTAGGGAAAGTTATGGTTCACTAGACTTGGAAGGACTAGATTAATTTCAAGCTCCACAGGGATGTTCTTGGCTGATGCAGGGAAAGTCAAATGACATTTTTGTGATGTTGCTCAGCTATGGGATCATTTCATCTTTTTAGATTTTGATTTCTTGAGGCAGAGACAGCTTCTTCTGTGTGCGTCAGGACTCAGCAGAACAGGGTTCTGATCTTGACTCTAGTTGTTGAATGGAATCATGAGCTAATAAAATCAAGGATGCAGCTGAGAGCTGGTATACCTAGGGCATGAAATAGCCTCTGAAAATCACAACTGACTCCATTAACACTTCCAGTACCTGAAGGGGCCCTGCAAGAGAGCTGGGGAGGGACTTTGTGAGAAGGTTTGCAGTGATAAAACTAGGAGCAATGTCTATAAACTGGACAGGGCCAGATTTAGACGAGACAAAAGGAAGAATTTCCTCACTATGAGAGTGGTGAGGATCTGGCCCAGGTTCCCTGGGGAAGCTGTGGCTGCCTCATCCCTGGAGGTGTTCATCCTTGGAGGCTGGGTGGGGCCTTGGGCAGCCTGATCTAGTGTGATGTGTCCCTGCCCATGGCAGGGGGCTGGAACTGGGTGATCTTTAAGGTCCCTTCCAACTCAAACTATTCTATGATTCTGTGATTCTGTGATTACACTGGTTTGATAGTTACTTCTGTGTTTTACAGAAGTTAGGTGGGGCATACCTCTTTCTCCTTACTTTGTTTTGATGAGGCCAAAGTCTATCATGACAGACTGAGCAGAACGCTGCTGCACCTGAAAAGTACGAACAGACTAATCATAACAAAATTACTGTTTTCTTGCCTTGGAAACCAGAAATAAGAACATTAAAATGATGTAGCCTGTGACTGCACAGGCATTTTGTACCACTGTTAACACTGCTAACAATGTTTTGTAACATGGCTTCTCTTACAATATATGGAACGACCACATTTGCAAAGGGGCAAAATGGGACTTGTGATATAGTTATCCAAACAGATAATAGAAAAACATGTGCAAGTAGTAAAATCTGCAAGAAAGGAATGAGCAGGCAGCCAAGATGTCTGCTAAAATCAAAATGATCCTGCAAAATGAGGAGGTCCTCCTGAGAGGACGATGATTCTCCCCCTCTACTCTGCTCTCTTGAGAACCTCACCTGGAGCCTTACATTCAGTTTTTGGAGCCATCAGCGCAGGTGAATCTGTTGGAGTGAGTCCAGAGGAGGCCACAAAGATGATCTGAGGGCTGGAGCATCTCCCATTGAGGGCAGGTTGAGAGAGTTGGTGTTCTTCAGCCTGGAGAAGAGAAGGCTCTGGGGAGACCTTAGAGCAGGTTCCAGTACTGAAAGGGGCTCCAGGAAAGCTGGAGAGGGGCTCTTGATCAGTAAGCACAGGGACAGGATGAGGGGCAATGGCTTTAAATTGGAAGGGAGAAGATTTAGATTAGACATTGGGAAGAAATTCTTCATGATGAGGGTGGTGAGGTCCTGGCTCAGGTTGCCCAGGGAAGTTGGGACTGTCCCATCCCTGGAGGTGTTCAAGGCCAGGTTGGAAGGGTCTTTGAGCAACCTGATCCAGTGGGAGGTGTCCCTGCCCATGGCAAGTAGGTGGAACTGGATGGGCTTTAAGATCCCTTCCAATCAAAACCATTCTATGATTCTTGGAAAACAAGTAGGAAGGGTAATTCTACAGAATTATCTGACAAAATAAGAGAAGCTGGAAAACATCCTCATCCTGAAAATAAGGTGTTAAGGGCAAATAAGATGACCCCCTTTTCTTTTTTTTTTGTGGGCAAAGCGAAGGTGAGCACAAAATACCCTCATCAACAATGAATGAGGAAGGATGGGGAAGAATGCAAGCAAGCCTACTTTGGTTCTCTCTTCCTGCATTAAAGAAATGTTGTGACCGGCTGCCTTGGCCTTAGCCGGAAGACCATCAAGACCAATGCTGTGATGTGTAATATTAATGGATATCGATCCAGTAAGGACTTTGAAATTGGACTGATTTAAACAATACCATGATTCCTTAGATGGCATGTAGATCCACGTATGTTCAACTGCAACAGTAACAGTAATTTTAACACATATAATGGCACAAAGGCCTCACACACTAGAGAGAGCAATCTAATGGTTAGTCATGAGGTGGGTTTCTTTCAAAACTACTTTTATACTTTTTACACTTTAGAAATGTATGAGACTTCTAAGCTTGCATCAAAGGAGACTGCTGATCTCAGATGAGTTAGACGACATATCAACTGTGTGTCACAGTCTTCAACATATAATATTTTCTAACATAGACAAGATCTGATATCCTATGTGGCATGCAAAATTTAATTTATGCCACAGAAACCTCCCTACCACTCTGGTTCTGCTTTTATCCTGCTCAGCAGCTGCAATTTAAAAATATTTTATTCTGAAATAGTTCTTAGACTAATTAGCAAATAGTAAATATAATACTAATATCAATGCTAATATTAATAATGAAGAAAAATGTCTAGTTTATTCTCTGTTTTTAAATCCTGGAAGTAAACCGATGTATTAGGGCTATGCTATATGCTCATGCATTTGATTGATTAGGCAAAGTGGACTTGCTGGTTTTGTGATCAAGGAAAGCATGCTATATGTGTTTGGTTTTTCAATGTCTACAATGCACAAGGAGATTGGAAAGAGCTGCATATGCTTTTTCCCACCCATAGACGAGAACCAAGGGCAACTTTGAACTTAGTTAATGGAAGGAGGTTGACTAACTCCGTCTCTGTTCCAGTAAACTGAGGTAGCAGCTACCTCTCCACTTTCCTTTAATAATGTGAATTTTGCTAAAATGATCCTTGTGACATAGGTAATGTTGTTTCTATTTAAATGACCATCATAAGTATTCAGAGTGCATGTCAGTTTGAGCTAAACAAAATGGTTTCCACATGGCAATTGGAGGGCAAGCTAGCATCCTTTGATTTCCTTGGATCTCTCTGCTGGTCTCCAGCTTCCCATGGCTCACATCAAAACCCACTCTAGGCTGTGCTGCCACACTGGAGATGGGCTCTCCACAACAGCTTCCCAGCAGCTACTTTCTCTTCTGCACAGGTTGGCTGCACCCAGACATGTCAATGCCCATAGGTTTGTGGACAGGATTGCTTTTTAATGAAAAACAGCAATTAAAAAAAAAATCACAAATTTAGATCTGGAGCTTGTTTTTAAGCCTAAAATGTCTAATTAACTGCTTCCTGAAGTCAGGCTCAGGGAGTCCTAAAATCAATGTTTTTTCAGCTGTAATACGATCACAAACTATGTGCCTTGAGAAATATTCATTAGTGATATTTTGAGAAAAGGGAGGAATGATAAACTAACCAGAATATCTATGTCCATTTAAAGCAGCCCATTCTCTAAGAGAGCCGTACTGAACTCTTTACTTACCACAGATTCAGCTTTTAAGTATTGTGCTAAAATGCCTGACTGAATGAAAGGAGACACTTTTTAGGGAGGGTACACAAAAAATAAAGGTCAGTATCTGCAAGAACAGGGGTAAGGAATTTTTTTTGGAGTTGTTGGTGCATTACATCCTTATGTTTTGTCTATGAATTGCCTTCATGATTATGCCTGCCACTGTCATTTAGGATGTTTACTGATGTTTTACCATGACTTTTGTCAAGAAGCAGTGTCCTGGAACGGAAAACTCAATAGGTCTTTCCCATAAAGTCAAAGAAACCAAACCAATCAACCTGGAAAGTTGTTCTCTGTCTCTCATTACCAGCTTCTCTTTGAATCAAAGCATTGAGAATTGATATCAAGTACAGAGCTAACAGCTTTATTGAACGTCTCCACAGCTTAGGCATCTATGCGGTCTTGAATAAGCTGCCAAAGTGCTGTGCCAGCATGATTTGGGCTCCTTTTAAAATTTACAACTGTTTTTTTTCCCAAGGGCAATCTTCTCAGCTACTCCACAGTCTAAAAGTCATGCACCTGGACGGCAACTCTTCAGGCTCTCAGCTAGAGTGTTTTGTTCTGCTTTGCCAAGAGCTTTTCATGACTTTTCCTCCTGCCCTCATCACTGATAGGTACCATTAAAAGAAAGCTTCAAGTTGTCATGAGACACAAAACAGAATAAACAGACTGCCCTTTCACCTAGCAGTTTGTAAACAGAGATTAAGTTAACAGTGTGTGTTGTCTACACCTATAAACATCCTCTCAGGACATAGGTGACTTGAAATACACCTTGTACTTACCACAAGGGAAAACTCAGTCTTTCATATGTCTGTGTTTTTGATGGATGTTCCTTTGACTAACATTTCACTTTTAAGAAATAATCATTGGTAAAAACTAATTTAATTTGTAGCTATCATGCTTTGGAAACAGCTTGACAGTTCTGAGGATGATAATGATAGTAAAAGATAAAATGAATTTATGGTTAATGAAACCTAGAAACTTTAAAATACCATTTACATAGAAAATGTATTCTTCATAAGTTCATTTTTTAAAGGCAGGCAGCAAAACCACAATTTTTTTTTCATTGTATTAAACTTATCTTGTGTTTTTTTGTAACAGTTGAGAAAACAGGAAATCACTGGCAAGCAATTCATTACACTTTGGCAAAAGCTGTCAGCCTCTGCTTAAGAGATTCGAAAATAAGTCACATAGAGAGATGTAAAATATCATTGATTTTAAGAAGCAGAGCTCCATCAAAGGTCAAAATAATTGGTACGTTTATATTGGGAAATTTAGACAGTATCTTGATAGCACAGTGACTGCAAGTTCACTTTTTGCATCCATGTGCAAGGCAAAAAAGCCTCTGTTTTGTGTGGTGACTACAAGGAGGGCCAAGGCTGACACCTTATGTGTTAATATTGCAAATATTGCATAGGGAAGAATGCAAAATCTATTTCATAACCATGTACCAATGAAGCCATCAGCCCTTCTCTGATTTGGGACTTATTGAGTTGTGTAGCTTTATAGATACAAAAGATTTTCATACAACTCCTGTTGCTGATACTGCTTTTAAGGACATGAAAAATGATCAGATTTCTTAAAAAAACCCCCACCAAACACAGATTCACTTCAGAAATCAAGAAGTAAATGTTGCTGATTTCTTGGCAGCACTGTGGGTACAGTACTGCCAAACCACTTACTGTACAGAGTGAGGCTGAACCAAGAGGCATAAAGAAGAACTAACAGTGCTAGTCACATGCAGCAATTAGCTATGGTAACAGAATTGTTTTTAAACCAGGATTTGGACTTCATTTAAATAAAACTCGCCTCAAATTTACATGTTACAAAGCACTCTGCCTCGAATGAAAGTACTTAGTGTGCTGAGTCTCTGTGATTAGATTTTAATTTCAGGCAACCCGGCAGGGCTGGATTTGGGGGTAAAAAATGCTCATTGCTTGTAGGAAACATATTAATTCTTCAGATAAATAAAGATTCACCCTTCCCACCCCCGCCAGAGAATTATTCAACAATTTTTTAGAAAGTATATTGTTAAATAGTTCTCTTCAGTCTTAAGCAGAAAACCAATATACCTTGATTAAGAAGTGATTAATATTACTTGGAGAGAAGCTAAGCTGTCATATAATAGTCTAGAGGATCCTCAAAAAGTCAGAAAGCTATTACAACACAGCATGAGCTACTCTCTGATCTTCTAAATACCTGGACTGTATTTGCTTCTACAATTTCTGTCTTATCTAGCCTTCTATATGTTCACCTGTAAGTTTATATTAAAGCCACAATCAGTAGTATGGCTTTTAACACTGAGGATTTCATACTGTACAGAAATTAACCACCTCAAGTACAAGCATTTGCACTTTAAAATCCTTCCTGCCAATGCAGCACATTTTCAAGATAGGAAAGTCCAGACAGAAATACCAATGCAAACATGTAGATATTAAAGCACAGAAATACAGACATATACATGTGCATACCTCATTTTAAAATGCAAATTTTACTACTTAGTAGAAGCTATTAATAAGAGGAAGAACAACAACAGCAATGACAGTAACAATTAACTATATTGGAGTAGTGTGACGACTGAGGGCTTTCAGACATGTTTACACCAGGTGTGGTATGAATATCTTTAATATCCAGTGCAGAGTATCCTTACAAAACAGATGTTTATGCAGCTACAAAGTTCCCTCTGGAGAAACATGTAATAATTTAATTCAGATACTACAGCCTGGTGAAACCACTGCAAATGCTACAAGCAGGCAAGCCTTGGCTGGCAATGGTCTCTGTGCAAGATGCTTGGCCTCTGCATATGGTGTAGACCCAAAAAGGAAAAGGCAGATGAAGAAGCTCCCTATGCCTTAGGGCAGGCAGTGGGTCAGCAGCTGAATTAGCAGGAGACCCCCTTCTCCTGGCTCCCAGGTTTATCTGCTTGACTGTGCTGCTCTTGATAGCAAAGGGAATTAATTGGCAAATTCAGCTGGTGCACAGATCACACTAATGTGCTGTGACTTCACCAGCAGCGGTGCTGACTGCAGGCTCTGGGATGCATCACATGTGCTACGCTCAGACTGTACCCAGTTCTTGAGCAAAAGCAGAGGAGCTGGGGGTGGTGCTGTAAAGGCTGTGGCCTCACTGCGGGAGCCAAGGAAAGACCCCATTCCCACTTCTGGAGAACAAAGGGCGATGTAGGACCTGTATTCTGTAGCCCCCTCACCATGTTGGTTTTGATGCTGGGATCAGGATGTGCATCCTGGGGCTGATGACTTGTTTGTCATACTAGCTGCTTGCCACCCGATGGGTTTTGTTCTGATTTATGTAAAAGCAATTAGCAGGAGCAAACTCCTTGTAGCCCAATTGCTGCTAAAAAACATCCTTTCATGGAGCTGCTGCAGTCCTTCAGTGAGATGCAAGCTCCGAGCTGGCCAAATGAAGTACAGGCTCTTCTGCTGAATCTGCCTGAAACATTTTTCTTGTATCCCAGCTGTTACAGCACCCAGTCGAAGGAGCTGTGAGATGAGGAACATATGCCTGTAACACTTCATTTCAACAGGCTCACTTAGTGTCTCTTACTTTGATCTTTCTCTGTATACTTCCTGTAACTGGAGTTAGTTACAGGCTGAAACAAAGCCCAGAGTTACCAAAGAGGGCTTCTTTTCCTCCTAAATATTCCTTTTGTGCCAGATTCTCTTACTGAGAGTTTCAAATGAACCAGCTGGAGGACAGCATCTCTGCAAAAATACTGCCAGTGTTCAATCTCTTTCTAACTGTCTTTGTAGCCATTGGTGTTGTATCATCATGATAACTCTGAACCAGCTGCAATTTTTCAGACCTGGTGATGCCCTTTAGGTTCCCTTTTAAGCTAGAAACAGCCCAAACTAGATGCAATAAGCAGCTGTGCAGAAGGTCTCTGGCAGAGTAGGGGAGTCAATGCCTGGCTGCCAGAACTTTATCTTTCATCATCCTTCGTAAAACCAAGGAATTATCAGTCTTAAGATTTGGCCTGTGTATTTACTGTTCACATAAGGCTAAATGATTTCCCTAAACATGAGTTCTCAAATGCTGCAGCAATGTTCTCTTTTCACTGTGGATGGGCATAAACACAGTGATCTCTTCCCAGAGAAGCAGTTGAACTGCCATGAACTAGTTTTGTCTATAACAGAGACAAAATATGGCTAAAAATATGCAAGTGAAGATGTAAGCATGCAGGAGGGAGCAGTCTCTGAAAACATTTCATTTCCACAATCATGTATTAATTTATTTTTCCAGCATCACCCTTGTAGCATAACAATCATGAAAATAAAACACCAGCATTGTCCTATAACAAGATTATTTTCTAACAGTGCTGCCTGGGTCTGTATACACAGAATATATTTCACTGTTGTGTCAAGCCTCGTGATTCCAATGATCTTTGTTAAAAGAGAAGCAAGTTTGATATACACATGAGGAACGTGTAGGAACAAAGCTTTGTTAGTATGCTATGGTTTTTAAAAATTAAGGATGTAAATGTTGTGCTGCATAAGCATGAGGTACATTTTAAACATATGCGGAGTAGAAATTCAACCAGAATTCAGCTTTTCTGGATTCTCATTCCTACTCTCATTTTATTACAATATGGAATTGCAGAGGGAGAATCATCATCTTTGGATTTCAAAGCATCTCAGACTTCCTAATATGCATGTCAGATTGCTTGGTTTTTATTATTTTTGTAAGTTGAGGTGACTCCTTAATGTTTTACAACATCATCAGTAATCTTCCCTATAAACTGAGCAGGAAAAAGTGTGTCGGCTCTATCACATTTCCCAAAGTTCTAAGTTTTTGTTTGCTTTTATCGTGGTAGAACCCAAGAGCTCTATCTGAAATCATTGATTTTCTCAGCATATACATTTAAGTAGAGAAAATCTGAAAGAGAATTCCCTGGTGAATATGAAAAAAATGAAGATAATAATTTGAGAGCTATGGAGGAAGTTTCCTTCCATGTCCTCTGGCCTACCAGTAACTATAAAATTTTGTGTACTCTATGTGTGTTCTTTGTGAAGTTTTTCTAACACTGTATGCTTCCATTATCCTCTGCATTTAGTTAGTGAGATTTTTGGAGATGGGAATCTGCAGATTTTTGAACTATTTCAGCTGCCTAAAGAAGAAAACAGCAGATAGAAACCCTTTAAAAGCAAGCAGTTGTGTGATTTTCTTTTTTTTTTTTAAAGAGCCCCCGAGGACTTCTGTTTTGTTAGGACATTTAAAGGTATAATATACAGTCTTCTCTGTATTGAGACCAAACGAAATACAGAAAGTCATATATGACACACAATCTGAATACATTCAACAAGAAATTACAACACAATCTGTTCTGACAGAAAAATCAAGCCTGGGAGACTTCACCTTCAAAATTGCTTTGAGTGAGTAGTACTAGCAGGAGGATATGCAGTAAAGAAAGACTCAGTGACTCAGTAGTAGAAATCAAAAACATTTTAATAAGATTAAAAATCAGATTATAATTCAGAAATTATTACCAGTTTTAATAACCAGCCTGAAGCATCTGGAAAGGACTGTCTTCCCAGAAATCACTCACTTTGTGAAAGAGAGTTGTGTGTGTGTGTAAAAATAATTGAAAAAGGAACAAATGAAAAAACTTCGAAAAAACGTGTTGAGCATATGGCTTGTTTACAAGTCTAGCTAAAAATTAGATATCTTTTAAAAAGTAATTTGTGAATTTATTGACTAGAAGACTGATCCACTAATGTGTTGCAAGCATGCATCAGGTCTACACAAAAACCTGTGCTAAAGATCACTGGCTTTAAGCAGGTTTTTCTTGCTTCAGCCGAAATCTTGTGCAGCATATTAAGGGAATTTTATTATACTATTCTGATACTGCAGAATGGGCACCAATATTGACTTGCCAGTGACTGCCACTCACTTGAGTAAGTCACACTGCAATACATCATCAATCCCTGAGTCTGGATCCAAGAGGAAGACATAGCCTTTGCTTTGCTTGAAGATTGCAGCCTCACCTCAGACAGACTCCAGAGTAGGCAGCTCATTTGGGTTTCTGTTTCTGTTGTTTGGAAAAAACCATTTGTGCTGTCCTCCCTCTCCATAAAGGTTGATGCTCTGCAGGTCTGTGTTGTAAAAAAACATCAATAGCTGGAGACCTGCAAAGGGAACCAATAGTCTCATCTAACATTAGAGTAATTAGGAAACAAATTCTCATCCTGAAAAAAGACTTCTTAAAAACAATGCTAATAAATCTTCCAACTGTGGTATCTCAAAGGTCTTCAGGAGAGGGGAGAGAAAGAAAGCCACAAAGCAGGGAGACATCATGAAATAGGAAAAGAGTCATCCAAGAGTCAGGGGAAAGCATGGCATCTCATGTAGGTATTATTAGGGTGGTCTTGCAGTTTGATGTTTGAGGACAAGACAAATATAATGCCTTTTTCCTTCCTGCATGGAGGGAAAAGGGAGGAAAGACCTAGAGAAAGCCCAGACTAATTCAGCAGCCCCCTAGTTACAGGAAGCTTGTTATCCTGAAAATATTTTTCAAATATAATTATGTTGAGGTGAAACATCTTTTAAAAAATACTGCTTAACAATGAAATGTTTCTGTCCTCTTCAAACTGTTAAGCCTGAAATCCTGCCAACAATACCCTTTGCAGCTGTTTATGTTGGTTCAATTCCCTTCCTGTTATCCATTTATTTGTTCTGTGCTTGTTAGCATTTTGACCTTGTTCTAATTTCCTCTCCCTATCTAATCTATGCAGTTGACTCAGTTCAACTGTCAGATTCCTCCTTTTTTTTCTGTTGCTTTTTCCCATTTTTTCATCTCAAGGTTCACATCTTGCTTTAACTCCTCTTTAACTTATGAAAAGCCATATATCTCTGTTTTAAATAGTGACAGTATATGCTACATTTGCAAGCAAAACAAGACAGAGATTTTGCTTTCTTATGATTGCATGAAGAGTCTTTGGGATTCCAATTCCCTTTAATAATAAAGAAAACTGTGTTTGTAAGTCTCCATTTTACCTGCAGTTTACTTATTTTGTCCCTAACATTACCCAAACTAATCAGAGCAAACATTCAATGTCTTGTAGATTTTACTAACTTGAAATAGATCAGTCTGTTGCATTTTTACATTAAACTCTATGATCAAAATGATGTTTAAAACTTGTGTGTACCTAGAGGTGTTCTCACATCTTTGCTCCGTGCTTACTCCAGCAAAATTGGAATGCGGGTCAGTAAGTGTTCATCCTAAAATGAGTTCCATGAATCTGATTAATGAATCCAGGACTTGTCGATGCATTTTTAATATACTTTAATATTACAGAATATTCCATTGATTCATTCTGACTCTGTTATCAATGCTCACATATTTGCTAGATTTCTCAGACAAAAGGGAATAGTACACAGAAGAGTTAATTACACAAAACTGACATCAGTGCTTGTACCTATGCTTATCATCTCATAGTCCATTTGGACCAACGTTTATAGCTCCATTCATTGAGAACATGATCTGGAGCTCATAGGATCAATCCCAAGCCAGCATGAAAGGAACTGAACTGAAGTGTAGTTTGAAAGACTGTGAGGAGGCTTAGCCACATGGCTACTCCTGCACTGAAGGTTTTGGTGATGGAAGTTCTTCAGTAGCAGAATAGAGTCAGTCCTTTGTTTTCCAGTTACTGTCATTTGATGATCTGACCATTTATAAGAATTAAAAGGGAAGAAGAGTAATGCGTGAATTTTGCAAGGGAAGAGGTTGTATTTCTAAGTGAGTATTGTATGATCTTAGATATGGAAAGCTTACTCACCCCTTGCACTTTATTGTGTAAAGACATACGATGTGCAAATATTCATGCTCCTTAGTTACCTAGAAAGACAAACGTTACAGACCTCTGTCTTAGACTGAAATCTTAATAGTCTGTGTGCCTTAAAAACAGCTCTTCATTGGCAGTAATATTCATAAAAGCTTTCTGTGATGAGCCAGGAATATGCTGAAAACCATGATGTGTAGCAGCATTGTTTTAGGGATAGTATTAATGTTTGTCCTAAAGTGAGTTTCAGATACACCCAAAGTATTTTGTTTTAAGCCAATGGATCCCTCTCAAACTTTCTTAGTCTCTAGAGAAATTAAGTCCCTGCATATGCCAAAACCAGCAGCAAATGCTAGGTAAAGGTGTTGAGTAGGACAAGAGTAAGCAAAGTGGCTGAAAATTAGAGCCTCGGACACTGCTTTTGAAATGTAAAAGATGCTACAGCAAAAGGACTATAAAGGAGTCTGGAAAGTCAGTTAAGAGCAGGACCCTGAAAGAAAGCTAAAAGATGCATCTTCTTGGGCAGAGTGCTGACTGCAGTGTCGTACATGGGAGATCAGGGCTGGGAAAATACTTTTTGATACTCATTGTAAGTGTGGAAAGACAGCATCCAGGCACATTTTGTAAATGAACAGAATCACACAAAAATAATATACCTGATTCAGAGCATCCTTTTCTAATGGTTTATTTTAATTATTTATTTATATGTTTATTCCCTGCATTGTTCTGCGTTCTGTATCCCCTGTGTTTACAGCTAGTGAGCCAGACCAGCAAAGTGAAATGCATGATCTTAAAGTGCTCTCAGTGGTGAGTGGTCCAAAAGTGATATTCTGCTGCTTTCTGGAGGGAGAAAGCACACACCCGATGCTCATCTCATATTTTTGAAGAGGCAAATTAAATTGCTTGCAAAGAAAATGACATGTGGCATTAGGATCTAGGCTCAGGCAAGCTCTTCCCAAAGTGTTTGCTCATGGTTCAGCTCACAATAAAATATGCAGGATCTGGTATTGCTGCTGCAAAAATGGGGAGCAGCTAGGTCAAGAGTGTGATAGGCAGCTGATGTCAGCTTATCACTGAAATCGTGTGTGATGTTCTGTGCTGTCTTCTCACTGCTTGTGGGAGAGCATGAGAACATATGGCTTCTCTGGAGCAGCCTATGTGGTGAATTAACAGTGTATAATCTTAGAGAGATATATGCTGCCTTGGTCTAGATTGTCTCCGGGTATCCAGACTCACTGACTTTCCTTGGCCATGGCACCTCATGCTCCCTGGGGTCAGTGACAATCTTTTTTTCCCCCCTTTTCTCTGATTTTCACTTATTTTTATTGATGAAGGCAAAGATGTCTGGCTTATGATGCTGAAGACTCACAGACAATGGAGCAGGGATGTCTGCTCTTGAGTAGCTGAACCAGGCTGAAATTCTTTGCAGCTGTTGTAGTGCTGTATGCCAACAATATCTCACATGTGTCATCGGTTGTCTTTAAGCGGGACATCTTGACAGAGCACTTGTTTCAAGGAAGTTCTCCCCAGGATATGGAAGATGGTTGAAGGAGTGCCTCAAGACACAAGCCATTTATTACACAAGTGCTTAAAGGAGTTGCTACATTTCAGTGGGAAAATAGGTTCATGACTAGTTTCAAAAGATATAATGGGTCCTCTGACATGAAAATATCCAAATGCTCCAGTCAGGGCAGAATTTTGTATTCATGAGTGTCTGTGTGCTGGACTGTGACCAAGATCCATGCCTCGTGTTATTTTCTCTGTATTACGTTGAGCATAGAACAATCTCTTTCCTCTAAGATGAAGAACCAAAAGGCAAAGCAACTGGGTTAAAAAATAATGTCATCTTTCCTAGCTCATGGGTTTTTTTATATTCAAACTGGATCATACTTCTTCAACTATTTATAAAGCTTTGAGAAGACTATCATTGTGAATCTTGACTGTACACTGTTAAGTCAGTTACAATATCACCATTCTTTTGTGATGGACTAACTGTTCCATGCCCACCAAAATCAGAGCGATCTTCTCCTCTGAAATAGTTCAGATATCTGAAAGAGGAAACTTTTCAATACGTCTCTCTCAAATGGAGCAATGAATGTGGTGCCTCCCAAAATACAACTAGGCATTACTTTATCATCTTGCACTGTGACTGCTTGACCCTTGACATGGAGGAATATTCATTTCACAGATTTATGGAGTTTCAACTGTTTAATACAAAATGGAAATATGTCCAGGAGGCTTTATCCTACTAGCTGGGAGTGCTCTAGTGACAGGCTTATCGCCTGAATCCGTAACTCTGGCATCTTTTATTAGAGGAAGTTGGTTGAGACACAGTGAATACAAAGGTCTAAGCACCCTTCTTCAGCCTCATTAAAAAAGAATTCCTTCCGTTTTCTTATTCTGGGGAATACTTGTACAAAGTTAATTTGATCTCATCCAAGATTTGAAACTGATTTATTTCTTCACTTGCTTTACAGATTAACATCAGGCTTCAAAGTAATTTCCTACTCAAGTGTCTTCATGGTATGCACAGTATCCAGCTCTTTCTGCATTTTAATAATCTTCAAGGACTTTTTTAAGGAAGCAAGAAAAAGGAGGAGAGCTTCAGATGAGCCAGGACAGACCTGTTCATAGTACTAGAAAAAGATGTGACATTGGTCCCTGTGTCAAATCCAAGGTGGCAGAGGTTTCTCAGAACACAGCATGTACAGTCCACATGCTTCTGAGCTTGTGTTAACAAGTAGTTCAGCTACAGGAGACTTGCTCCTGAGCAGCACGCATGCAGTTGCTGACCCTTCTTATGACAGCTATGATATATTGCACTATCAGCCATATGTTCATCATATAGATGCCTAGGAATGGAGAGAGACACATGAGCTTCAGGCCACACAGGTTTCTTCAGAGATCTTGTAGATTTCTCACTGTTTTGGCTTTCAGGGCTTCCTCTGCAATGCCAGAGCTACTGGCACACATTGCTTTTACTCTTTTATGGGTAATGTGCTGCATTGGGTATGTATAGGCTCTTAACACAGATAGAAGTGAAGCAGATTCTGAAAAGGCAGGAAAAATCCTCTCCACCATCCAAAGTTATTGCAGCCCATACTCCAGTGCTCACTGGTGTCACTTATTTATTAGGCACTCTTCTCCAACTGGGCATAAGGCTGCAGAGGTTTTAACTGGCTAAGATTGGCCCAGACATATAAACCTAACGTTAGAAAAATGTTGAGAATGAGTTTCTGACATGAAAACTGAAATGTATGGCTAGTGAGCAGTGCTGTCCTTGTGTACTTAGTTGTGTAATTTACTTTTGTTGAGTCTTTATTTCCCTGTGTGTAGCAGCATCCCACGTTCATAGATGTGGTAGACAATATGCAAATACAGAGTACAGAGAGATAAAGTATCTAAAAAACTTAAAATTTAGGTAATTTATTTGTAAAACCAATGAAGAAGGAAGAGGTGGGACTACATAGTTTTCCCTAACGTGCAGAGCCCTGTGAGTATTGTGAAACAATAAATGAAACATAGGACTGAATTTTCTGGTGACATAAAAATATGCAGGGTATTTTCAATCAAGAACAGAAGGTGAAATTTATTGTATTTACCTTTCACCTGTAGAGAGGCAGAATTGGGCTGATCACAAGCAATAACTACTACAAATCTTTCAATTTCTCAACAAAACATGAGTATTTCTATTCTCTAAGATGCAAATATAAATAAATAATGAATAGTTTTGGTAATAATGATCTAATTTATCCATTTAAGGAAACCCATTATAAATGTAAACAATACTGCAATTCAACATTTATGAAGTGCTTGTTTTCTCTTCCTATGGAATTTATTTAATAGACATCACTAGACCCATCCATTATTTATTATCTTTTAAAGTTTAATGAATATGGATATGGAAATTGTTAAAAATTGAAATACAGAAAATGTCTCATTATTGCGTCGATGAATCTGGCCTGTGAGTTCAAATCCACAAGTGAAAATGAATTGGCTGGTCTATGCTGCAGATTATTTGTCTGCCGAATGATTTGAAGAATTAATTCTTGAGAACGAGCAAAGAGATATCTCGAAAGAATAGTGTAATCCAAAGCCAAGACTTTGAAATATACTAATTGTGAGAAGAAAATTTGTTTAAAAAAAAATGAATCAACTTAAACATTTGTCTAAAATCCCATGCAAAATGAATTAAAATTAAACCAAAAAAATGAGGCATTTTATCTATATATTTCTGAGTGCTTCTGCACGTCATTGTTTATGAAGACAGGATGAGTCAGTACAAAACTAGGTTTGAATAAGCCAAACAACTTCTCTTATATCTGATATAGTCAGAGCTGGGAATTTTCAAAGAGAGAAGATGTTGCACTCTGCTTTTCTGAGATTCGATGGCAGATTTCAAAAGCAAAAAAAAAGTTAGATAATCTTCAGAATTTTGCTTTTCAACCAAATTTTGACAAATTTTGAGGGCCCTTGCTATAAATGAAGTATCTTTGGCTGGTCAAGGCAGCATGTTAAGATGAATTTGAGCTCTACTCTTTGAATAAGTCTTTCCAAAATATGTTAAGAGCGAAACTAATTAAGAAATCAGACTGAATTTTTATATCTACCTTAATTGGACTTCATGACAGGATATTCTTTTTCATGCAAAAGACTTGCTGTTTCCACTGTCTGTGAAGATCTGCATTATTAGCAGAAGGGAAAGGGATTTTTTTTTCAAACAAATATTCTGTGGTAGTAGTCTTCCAGCTTTGGGTGGTGTCAGAACACAGGAGGAAAGTGAAGCACAGGAACCTACAAGAAGCTCCAATCACTGTACTTAAGAATAAAGAAACAGGCAATCATAGAAGAATAAAAATTACTCTAACAAGAAAGCATTAAAAAATAAAAGGTACCATACAGCTTACAGCTCTTGCCAGGAAACCATTTATCAGGAGACAACTAAAGAGGTATCATTTTTGGGAGTTTGCCAACAGGACCTGATGATATGCCAAAACAGGTGTCTTAACATTAGGACGAAAGATAAAAGCTCAGACACTTCAATAGTTTTCATCACTGGAAGCTGAGGAGCAAGCCTCTGCTCCTAAGAGAGGGAGTTATCCTTCTTTCCCTTGGCAGAAGGATGCAGAAAGAACAGAAGGATGCAGCACATATATTTTAATCAATGTGAAACCAGATCAGAACAACATTAAGCCTTGAACTTTGGAAGGGTTGTCATTGGGATGCTAAAAAAAATATAATTTTAAAACCTGTGTCTATTTAGCTTACTCCTCCAAATGCAATGAAATACCATCCAACATTTTTTTTCTTTGTTTGTTTTATTTAATGATTATATTAATAAGCTCCCAAGTTTGCAATGTAGACTTCAGGTCGACGGCTCAAAAGCTCTGGCTGTGCCTGGGTTGCCAGGCGGCTGCCTTCTGCATCTTGGTCTGTTTTCCCAGCCCAAATCAGCACACCACAGCTCCCTTCTGCTCTGTGCATCCAAGTTTCCTAAGGAGATCTGAATGTGTGTGTATACGGGGGCTGTGAGGAGGAGTGTGCATGCGTGAATCATGTCATAATGTGAGCTGAGCACATGGTCACATGCTACCAGACCTACCTCCCCTCGTGTGGACTTATCTCGTGTCTCAGGTCTCAGAGTCAATATATTTTCCTACTTTGCCAGTGTGCTAGGATACATTCACAAGCACTTGTAAGGCTCACATATGCTACAGTAATAGGTCTTAAAAATAGACAAAAGGCAGATTTATAAGCTGCTCATCAAAGAAAGTGTCAACTATTTTTTGACTTCTCTAGCTTGTTCTACTCTTCCTTGTAGAGGAATAATTTCTAGCAGTGTGGATTGCAAAATGTCTTAGCTGCTAGCAATTTTTACTGATTTGTTTGACTGCAGAATAGGCTATATTACCTGTGAATAATTGGATATCCTCTTCAGACCCAGTCTACTGAAGGGAAGTAATTCACATGATGAGGGAAGTAATTCACATGATGAGATAAGTAGACTAGGACAAATTCAAGATAGATCTCTCTCCTCAAAGATCCCTCTGTACACCTTCCACTCCCACATTAGAGGGAAAATCTCTCTATTTGCTCAGAAATAGTATATTACAGCTGTTTTAGTGAGTAAGATTACAGATTTTGATTAATTCGCCAGCCCCTGTGCTTTACTTTTTCTAACAAGGTAGGTGACTGTCTACTATAATCATCACTAAAGTGTTAGAATAATGGTGGCATATATCTTTGGTCTCTACCCAAATGCAGCATGTTTTGGTATCAAGACTCCTTAATTAAAAGAATATTCAGTGACAAGCAAACTAACAGCACTTCACATTAAGCTGAATTATAATACCCAAACACTTTATTGTATTTCTGCCAGTTCCAGTAACTCTGTAATTGCATCCGCATTCTGACATGCTTCTGGTGATATCACAAATGCATTGTGGCATCTGAGTCTGAAACATACCCCTCATTTTGCTAAGCTGGAAATAAAAATATAGCACATGGAGAAAATACTGCCTGTAAACACTGAGTAAATATCGTCAGGTAGAGCATCGTTGTGCAATAAAACACATGCATCTGTAAAATGCCGTGTGAGGAACTAGCCTGTAAAACAAGGTCTGAATACACAAAGGTGTTGATGGTTATTAACAAAGTGCACAACCTATCTCAAAATTTACAGCATCCTGCCCAACTTGCAGCAGTGTCCAGGTGACCAAGAAGGCTAACATCATCCAGGCTTGGATCAGACATGCTGTGGCCAGCAGGAGTAAGGAAGGGATCATGCCCCATACTCGGCACTAGAGAGTCCAAACCTTGAATCCTGGGTTCAGTTTTTGGTTCCTCAGAGCAAAAAAGACATTGAGGGGCTGGAGTGTGTCCATAGAAAAGGAACGGAGCTGGGGAAGAGTCTGGTGAACAGGGGTTATGGGAGTGGCTGAGGGACTGGGGGCTGTTCAGTCTAGAGAAGAGAAAGTTTACTGATCTCTACAATTACCTGAAAGGGGATTGTAGCAAGGGTATGAGAGGGAATGAGAGAGAACAGCCTCAAGTTGTGCCAGGGGAGACTGGATACTGGAAAAAAACTCTTTACTAAAAGAGCGGTGAAGCACTGGAAGAGACTGCCCAGGACAGTGGTTGTGTCTCTATCCTTGGAGGTGTGCAAAAGACACGTAGATGCTGCACTTTGGGACAGGATTTAGTAGGCACGGTGGTGTTGGGTTGATGGTTGGACTGGATGATCTTAGAGGTCTTTTCTGACCTTAATGATTCTGTGATTCTATGATACTACAGTCCTTTGCCCAAAGTCAAATCCCTTGCCATCTGGCTTGCTCCTTCTATTCCTCCTGCACCACTCTCTGATCTTAATCTTTCCTTTTGCTGCAGCCAAAATTTGGCTGTTGATGCTGCTGTTGTCCTGTATCTCAGTGGGGATATAGTTACTCTGGTGGTTTGCCTTGGCAGGGGGGATTGCCTGCAGCATTCCCAGCTCCTGCGCAGCTGTTACAGCTGCAGGAACACAGGGGACCCACTCACTCAGAGGTTTCTATGACGGATGCCCAGACACCAGGAGGGAGGTAGGGTGCCCCCAGCCCTCTTCCTATCATTTTCCACTAGCTGCTGTTTTCTGCTTTTTTCACTTTATTTTTTACTCTTCTCCTGGAATGGCTTTGTTGTTTTAAAATGGCAGTTGTTGGATGGTGAATGGTGGCATTAACAGCTCAAGAGGAAAATGGGAGAGAAAGGCTTTGGGGTATGCTGGTCAGAAGAAGAAACACTGACAGCAAGACCACAGAAAATTACTGGTAAGTGGTGTCTGGGTTTGACCTGCAGATCAGGTATATATAAAGCACTTTTCCTGAGAGAAAGGAATGATAGCTACTTACCAAAACTGTGTCAGTCATAAGTCTCTTATGTTGTGTATAAAAGCCCCGCTACAGAGAAAGACCACTTATCTCTTACTCACAACAGTCAGAAAAAGAAATGGCAGCTAGCAAGAACACCTCTTCAGTTTTTACTGCTCACTGGATCAGCCTCATAAATGCCTAAACTCATATATAAAAATGTTAATGTTTTCCAATTGCTATTCTGAATTTATATTTACTGCAATACAACGTATCCATTAGCACATCTATCACTGGTAAATTTGTTACTGCTTCAAATATACAGTACATAACGTTGCAGCAATTTCATTTTACAAGCTAATAATGTACTGTAATGTAGCTTACAATATCATGTAGATGTATTTGATTAGGGAGGTTCAACAGTCAGTCAGGTTGAATAGTGGATTACATGAGAATCAAGTTTTTAACTTATTTACTATACAAATGAACAGCTTTGGTGCACATTAAATGTGTTAATTTAACAGGTATGTCATTTTATTTCCTCAAATATTTGTTGAAGAGGAACAAATGGTTATTTGACTCAAACTAAAGCACAGTAGACCTAGAATATTTTTTGACACTTGACATGTTTATTTTTTAAAGAAAAGTCATAATTGTATTTAATTGTTTTCTAAATTTATTTTAATGTTGCATTCCACCAACTGCAGTAACTTCCCAGGAGCAAGAGATATAGATTTAGAGGGGAAAATTAGATGATACAACAGGAAGAAAAGTTTTTCCATGAGGGTGCTGAGGCCCTGGCCTAGGTTGCCCTGAGAAGCTGTGGCTGCCCCATCCCTGGAGGTGTTCAAGGCCAGGCTGGATGGGGCTTGGAGCAACCTGATCCAGTAGGAGGTGTCCCTGCCCATGGCATGGGGGTTGGAACTGGTTGGTCTGTAAGGTCCTTTGTGATTCAAATAATTCAATGATTCCAAGTGACTTAAATATGCTTTCCTGAGATGTTACAGAAATGCAGTGATAGGTTTTCATTTCAAAGAAAACAAATCTTAAAAAATATTCTGCTTATGAGACAATTTTTTTTTTTGAGAAATTTCATGCTTTGTTGAAAAACATGGTTTGTTCTTCCTATGTGGTTTTACCAATGCTTATGTCTGTGTGCTATGCAGAGAGGCAATGTCCAATCTGTCATCTGCAAGGTACAAAGCGAGGGAGGGATGTCCTCATATGGCTATTCTTTCTGCAGGTCCTCCTGGTGGAAGAGTGACACCAGTAGGATGAAAGGTGCTTTAGCAAGTAGGATAAGATTACTATGGATTAATATTTGCTTTCTTATTCCATCAACCATTGCACTAGGTGAAAAACAAATCAGGAGTTTAAGAAAGGTGCCAGGCAGGCAGGATTACAGAGTCATAAAATCATAGCACCATAGAATCATTAAGGCTGGAAAAGACCCCCAAGATCAACCAGTCCAACTGTCAGCCCAACACCTCTGTGCCTACTAAACTATGTCCTGAAGTGCCACATGTACATGCTTTTGGAACCCCTCCAGAGTTGGAGACTCCACCACTGCCCTGGGCAGCCTCTTCCAGTGCTTCACCACTCTCTCAGTAAAGACTTTTTTTCTAATATCCAATCTAAACCTCCCCTGGTGCAACATTTCAAAAGTGTGAATGTTCTTAAAAATTTGGGTTTGAAAGTGTGTCTTTTTAGAAGGGCATAAGAGCATTGAAATGAAACTGTAAATCTTCCCAGGGACTTATTTGCATCCTCTGGAGCCTGCAGCTGGTGCACAATATGGGCCAGAGTTTCCTGTAAGCTCCTAGTCAATGCCACACAGGTCAGAAGAGACATCATCAAATATAACAGCAATGCAGACCACTGCAAGAACCAAAGGCTGGCGTATGGGTGAAGGGGTAATGCCTGCTTTTGTTCCTAACTCACACCAACAGCACACTTACCTGCAACAGCTCTTCCACACGCAAACAGATAAAACATGGGAAACACATTCATAGGGAAACATTTGCAGAACTGCACAAAGGCAGTCTTTTAAAAAGTCTTGCCTAAAGATCTTGTCTTTGGAATGCCTATTTCTGTTGAGTTTTACTGCTTAGGTAACTGTACTCAAATAAGAATTCAGAAGTTATTAGACTAAATTAATCACTGATAAAATTCCATGTTCGACATTATGTTTGTACATCCACGAAAATACGAAGAAGCATTTTAGCTCCCTAATCCACTCCTGTTCCTTGCAGTACATTCCAGCTGAGAAATGGGACACAACAGGAAATAGTTTACAATTTTTTTATGTGAAAGGGAACTATAACTGTCACTTCTGTTTAGCTTATAGTTTCCCGAGTTTTGCCAGTCTTTTAGCCCATTCAGATAGGATAGCTTTTAATTTAGCTGTCGTCATCCATAAACTACCCACATGAGTATTGCAGCAGGGAAAAATTACATGAATGACTTCTGGAAACACTGACTTCCTAAGGACTGTTATGAGAGGTAATATTACATTATATCTGCAGTCGTCTTTGGTACAGGGGATCAGCAGAGGGTTAAGGGAAAGAGTTTGACACACGCAGCAGAGTTACTAGAAAGAGAAGCTAACTTATACAGTGCTAATGAAGAGAAATATATTTCCTTTGTGATAAATTGAAGTGACAAGTAAAGGTGGCCCTTAAAAATCCTCCATTTACTCCCCTAGGGCAAAATCTCTTGATAGGCCAGGTTCAGTTTCACTAAAGGCAATGGAGATTTTTAATTGGTTTCAATAGGCTTTGAATCAAGGCCACAGAAGTCATATAGATCAAAACATTTTCAGTTATCTAGCTGGATGGCAAGGAGTGATAACGTTTGTGAGAATAGTTTGTGTTTTAATTTCTACTGTTTCACTGTGGGGAAAAAAATATATTCGTTGTTTATTCCTCTGTCCAATTGACATCTACATATTTCTAATGTCATGCAGAGGACACTAACGCAATATATTATGCATGCTATCTATGTTCTGTTATGTCATTGTCTTTCACCTCGTCTCATTTGTCTATTGAGTCTGGAAGGTGGTTGAGGGGTGATGAGAAGGGAAATACCCTAAATCTGTCAGAATTACTTAGACATCTTGATATGTTTTGAAAAAAATGAGTACTTATTGCTCTGCATTGCCTTTCCAAGGTAAATTTCTGAACTGGCATATGTTAGATTCTTCAAATGTGCACAATTGCATTGATCTGTCTCTGTTTTATTATTTTTCTACAGATTGTATCAATAATATGTTATCAGCTGAGATTTATTAGAGACACACAGTCTCAGGAAAAAAATACTGTATCTACCCTGATCTACTTTTTCCATTTCTGATTTTTGTTTGCATATTTATTTCATATTCTATCTATCCTCTCTATGCTTTATTAATGTACTTTCATCGTCAGATAAAATGAGTACAGTAGGTATACCCTGCACAGCCCTCTATAACTAAAGAGCACGCAGTCCTGTCCACTGTGGTACTGTCAGCATCCACACAATACCATGTACACTTTCCTGAACCAAGACAAGACCTTAAATGAAAATACCTAATTTTATTTGGATCTTATTCATGCAGTTTACTAAATGATATTTTTGTGAGTTTCCTTATACTGTTTAGCTCCTTTTTTTTCCGTGGAAAAATTAAAGGGAAAGACTACTTGAAAAAAATCGTGACAGATTTTATTAAGGTGTTATAAAGAAAGGGAGCTGCTGACTGTTAGCCTGAATGATTAATATGCTGTACAATTTAGCCTGAGATGGGGAAACAACATTTTCTGAACTAGTCGATTGCTTAAAGGTCTTGGACTTTTCCTACTTGATGCTTTTATTACATTTCATAATACAGAATAATGTAATGTAGCTTCTATCTAATTGTACCTCACTGCAGAGAACTTGCGCATAAGGAAAAATACTTTTTTTATACAGCATTTCCAGAAATATTTTAATTTAAAGCATATGCTTATTGATTCATGAAAACCTTAAAAGTGTTCATGAAATTCTTAAAACTGTTCAGGCATGTTAATCAAAGAAAAATAGTGTCACTCCTGAAATAAACACCTTTTGAACGTCCCATTATAATTTCAGAAAATAAAATTAATAGTAAATTCATCACTGTCTTGTAATATTTGTAATGTGAAGATGTCACCAGACATTAGACTTTCAAGTTGCTTGTTTGCAGGAACTCTCTTCAGACTCGGGCAGCAATTGCTCATGTGCTGTAGAAACTGTCTCTCTTGCTTCCAAACTCTTGCAGATCAGCAAAACAGAATTCACTTACCTATGCCAGTAAAACATAAAACAAAAATAAACTCTACAAAGGCTCCATATCCTCTGGTCTGAAATAAGAGGGAGATAAAACAATGAATCTAATTAGAACTCAAAATAAAATCTGAAAAATATCCTCTAAGAACTAGTCCAAAGGATAAAGCACAGAAAAACAAAGAATACAATGGAGTCAACTTTTTTTTCCCTTTATGTGTATCTTTTGTTTTCTTTTTATGCAAAAACAAATGATGAACTTTGGATGTACTCTAGCCTGTTAATTTTCTTTATTTTCAGTGACTCCATCCTATCCCTGGCTTCCTGTGAAATGAACAGGATACTACCGATAATCCTAATCCAAACCAATCCAATATTGCTCCTTTGGACAGGGTCTGAGAAACAGAAAGAAACAAACTAGTGCAGGGTCAAGGGAAATGCAGATAAATACATAACAGAATGGGCAGTGAATCCAATTGAAGAAATTCTCTCTCTTTCCCCAATTCTCTCTCCTGTACACACACATATCTACACACTTGATTTTTTTGTGAAACAGTGTCTCCTAAGCATACAATTTTGCATAGTGGAAAGGCAATTAAACAGAACAGCTTGAAGCTGCCAATCACTCCAACTACCAATAAAAGCTTCTACTATCAAAGCAAATAATGTAAACGTACAAAAAAAAAATACATTCTATCAAGGCAAATAATGTAAACATGCAAGTAAAAAATAAGCTTGTTTATCATCTGTCATAGGAAAGTATACATTTTTTAGCCCTTGCCCCTCAGGATATGTCTTATTGTATTTCATTACATTAATTTGTCCATGCATCTGACATGGAAGGCAAGGACAATAACAGAAGTTAGCTTTTCTGTACACTTTTCTGTTGGGGAAGCATACTACTGCTACTGTAGGTTTGTTCTTTTTCTTTTTTTTTTGGCTTCTGGTGTGCAAATAAATTGACAGTCACAGCTTATCATCACTTAAAGATGCATGTGCATGCTGGAGTTTACTGAAACATGATTGGCTGCTACATAAATCAATCTGATAGAGATCGGTCCCATGAAATAAAGATAAATTATTAGCCTGTGCTTTTGGAATGTAATTCATTTTAGATAGTGATTATTGATGATTTCATTCCACCAGTACATGTACATGTCTAGACCATGTTTTTGTATAAAATGTTAAAACAGTGGAATGTGTTCATTTCAAGGAAGACCATGAAGAAACAACGATTAAAACCTTGTTATTGCAACACTCCAGATGTAAAATTTTCATACAGACACCATGATTTCTGTTAAAGTCCAATTGATGGCTTTTATAGCAATTATAATTTAGTCTTCTAACTTGCATGAAACATTTTCTTGTGTATTAATGTAGGTTTTCCTCCACCAGAGTAAGGGTTTGTGCACCAATGTTCATTTGGCCTCATTATGGTGACACTACATTTTGCAGGTATGTGATATGTCAGACTAAGCCATTCACTCAAATATCCTCAAATCATGCTGGTTAACCCAAACTAGCTTTGGGTTAACCCTTGTTACCAAGAGGCATTTCTTTCCTTGTGCAATAATTTGATTTCATATTAGTTGCCAGCTAAACATGTAACTGTTTTCTTTTATACCACGAATCATTATGATGGTAACAAAATGGACTTTGAAAGCACCTTGTACAGACACTTAATGGTTTCTCACAGCACTGTAGTAAAGGAGATGAGCACCCTAATGCCATTTTGCAGGCATGGAATATGAGCCAGAGAACAGTAGTGATTTATCAAGAACTCATAGTGAGTCAGTGGTAGGAAGGGTATTTCTGAAACACAACCCTGATTTTCTCCTTTCTTTCAGCATGCTTTAAACACTCAATGGCATACAAGCACTGTGCAAAATGAAATTTAGTCCCTCAACAAGGCAAACGATACATTCTTAATATTTTCTATATAACTTTTATTTCATTTCAGTTTCCCTTCTCACTCCTCCACCACTTTTTCAAATTCAGCAAAGCATACATTCCTTCTAGAAAGCAATCTCTTCTAAAACAAGACAGTTATGATGTTATCTATGCCAAAAAATAGAACATCCTGAAAAATATCTTCAAATATGAGAAATATTTTATTATAATATGTGCATGGCTAGTTCAAAATCAGCCAAACAGAATCCTCCTAAACTTTCTAGAAGAATTTACCTCCAGGCTGAGAGCAAGCACAGAAAATTCAGGGCAGTTCTTCAAATGTTTACTCTTACTGATCTCACCTTCTTGTAGAAAGCACAGAGGGACAAATGAAAGATAGATGAGTGTTGTGCTCTCACAGTGGAGGTGATCTCAGTCTCATGAGAAACATTCACAGCGGAGGAACTGAGCTGTACCTAGCCGGGTAAAACTCCCAAGTTCACTGCAAAAGTATTTCAGAAACTATTTCCTCCAGAGGCTGTGGATTTTGAAGTTTACACCTTATCTGAACCCAGAGGTTTTGGGAAGACAGATTCTGAGCTTGTCTGTCTGCCTGTCCGTTGATTTCTTTTTCTACCAGGCTAATTTAAGAAGACATTTGTTGCTTCCTGGTGACCTGGTGGTTTCTCTGCTGTGTCCTAGTAAACGACATGCAGAAGGCCCATAATGCCAGCTCTCAAACCACAACATTTTTCACTTACAGAAATCCTCCAGTTCTGCTGCAGATGTTTTTTCTGCCATTCTTTGCATCCTCACTTTCTGCTTATACTGCAGAGCTCCACTCCTGTTGGTTTTCAATGAATGGTGAGGTGGAGGAAAGAGGAAAGTAAGGGAAAGGAAAAGGACAAGGAAATTACAGTGGAAAAATCTGCAGTTTTCTGCAGTTCCTGACAGGAACTAACTGCAGTGTCATTTTTTTTCATGGCCTTGGGGATACTTGTGTTTGAGCAATCACCATCTTCTTGAAAATCTTCTGAGACAGTCAGGTTGTTTAAATTGGCTTGTTTTAAATAGGTATAAATTGAACATCATTTAAGAGGAGTCTGGGTATTAGCCCAAGGACACCTTGCTTATGTATCATCAGTTCTGTCATATACTTACTTTCTAAAGATTACAGGTTTGTTTGCTACTTTGACAGAAAGCTGGCACAACATACACTTATTTCCAAAGAAAAAGAAATAAATATAGCTCCATTATAGCTATGTAACAATGACAATATGCTAAGAACTAATTGATCATACAGTATGTCTCATTTCATTATATCTGACACTGCTGAAAAAGATTATGCTACGTTCTAGTAGGTTGCTAGTGTATTTAGAATGAAATACTTAACAACATTCTTGGAAAATACATCTGTGTATTATGCATGGGGGGGATCTTTTGCACAAGGGAGGGAAATCAAACTAATTGTTCTGAGTTCTGCAATCAGAATTAAAATTACTCTTTGCTGGGCACTAGGATTATGGAAGTCTTTGAATGCTACAAACTTTTTCCAAGTGATGTTTTATAGAATTGCTTTTAAAAACCCCAGAGGGTAAATAGTGTTCTCAGAATAAACAGAAAAATGCTGACCTTGTCAGATTTAGCTGCTGAAAGCCAAGCTGTTTTAAGACTTGGAGGATCAAGGGTCATGGTTATAAACAACACAGATAAAAAGAAAGAAAGGAAGGAAAAAAGAAAGAAAGCTAGAAGTAAAAAAGAACTACACAGTGAATGTAAGTAATAAATACGTTGACCTTGACAAGAAGGGAATGAGATATTTATGCAAAAGGTAGGAAGCGGGGGAGAGATGGCAAATAGAGGAAGAAGAGAAAGTGCACAAACTGTACTTGGGAAAAAAATATTTCTTAGAGCTTGGTTAAAGCCGGAAATGAGTCACTTTAGCTTCATATGTTTTTGGTTTTCAGAGGGGAGAAAGGTCAAAGCTTCTTTGTTTTAAATAAACTGGTCACTACTTCTGAAGTGTAACATGATAGGGTTCAAGAGTCTTAATGAAACTGGTATTTTCCTGACACCCCGGGCTGCAGCACTTCAGCAGTTGCATGGTCATGTATTGTAAGCTCAGGGAGCTTTACAAACAAAGGCACGGCAGAGCGTGACTTTGCTCATGACCTTCATACCCTGGTGCTCCTGTGGCAGCCATATGGGCAGTGTGATGGCTAAATTTGCCACCACTTATAGACCTTCACAAATTGCAGCTGCACACATGGCCCTCCACCATCATGCTCTGAAACATGAACCGGAGCTATTACCCTGAGCCTGGTATGACACCTCTTTCCAAAATGATTCTGATTGGGTAAAGTTTCACAGAAAACAAAGTGCTAGAAACACTCAAAGTGACAGAAGAAATCAAAACAGCCACTAGAAAGAAAGGGAGCAGGAACATTATAGAAGAAAAAACACAACTCAGCCCCAAAAGAGCAACACAAGTTTGAAATAGGCATTTGGTGGAAGTGGGTTTGCTGAGGCTTGGGTTTGACGGAAACACCACTCTTGGGTCTGTTGGGAGTTTGTTAATACTTCCCAGCTTCTATATCTAATGTACACCCACCTCCAACTGCAACCCAAGGAACACTTGCAGGGGGGAGGGGGTAACAGCAAAGAAGCCAGGTAGCTGATTCTCAGGGGCAATAACTTGAGCACTGCCTCGTGGTGAAGGGCCTGATGGTAAAGGAATATCTTCAGGCTGGCCAAACAGAAAAGAGAAGAGCAGTGTTCTATATCAGATTAGGAATCAAAAGAAGAGCCCATGACCAGGACAGGAGAGGGCAGACTCCACTGAAAATCAATGGAACAATACCCTCTTCTCCTATTTTTCAAATTATGCTGCTTGCTACTTGAACTGTCATTTCTCTGTACTTCTGCACAAATGTAAGGCTTCTTATCCTTGTCTTGACCCTCATACCTCCGCTTCTCCCTCCCTGACTTTGTTTCATACTGTGCTTCTGGCAATGTCCTTCTTCCAAGCTGAGAATTCCTCCTCATTTCGTTTGCTGTATCATGCTGCCATTTGTGCTTAATGCAAGATATCAAGCTGTATCTGTTATACATCACTTCTTTGTTTTTTTGATCACTTTCCAAGATTTACCTCTTGGACAATACCCTAAAGTCTATATAGAATAATATCCATCTAAAATTTCTTCCATATATTGCTCCTGTAATTATATTAGTATTAGACTAAACGTTCTTTAGGAGAGTCATTTCTTCTTCTGGTGTTCTTAATATATCTGCTGTAAAAGGCCATCTGTTCCCAGAACACTAGAAACAACAATGGAAGAGCACACTCATACAATAATGTGGGGAAATGTATCACTGGCAGCAAAATTGAAAGGCAATTATGGTAATGAAAATTGTGAACTTTCAAAATGACCAGCTTCATTATTCTTTGTGGCATCAATCCCCAGACTGGGACAATTACTCAGTTTACAATAAAACTAAATAAAAGGTGACTGATTCGTTGGACATTAGTTGTTTCAGAGCCAGTTTCATGCTTGCTGTTAGAGGTAGCACTTGAAATGGCATATTATGCAGAAGCACCCTGAGAGTCTGGATTTCCTGCTTTGACCTTGCTCCAACATTTAGATCTCTATTGTGCCTGCTCCTTTCTTTCTGGCCTTGAATCAATTTGCCATTAATTCAAAACTGGCCAATAATCAGAAGTAACCAATTCCTTTCATGTTTACTTGTTTGAATTTCCCCCCTTACCTTTCTGTCTACTCATGCCTGCCTCCGTCACCTCAACTTGTGCCTGAAAGGATTCAGCCTGTGTATGACATGATGCTGAGACATCTCAATATCTGAAGATGTACTGATCATGCAAATGTCATAAAAGTGAAACAAGGCTCTTCAACAGAACACAATGACAGCACTTGTAGCAGTTGTGGACCTTCATTACATAAAGGGAGCTGAACAGAAACATGGAGGAAAATGTTTTAGCAGCGTCTGCAGCAATAGGACCAGGGATAATGATTTTAAATAAACAGAAGAGAGGTTTATACTAGATATTAAGAAGATTTTTTTTTCACTGAGGGCGGTGAAACACTGGAACAGATTGCCCAGAGAGGTGGTAGATGCCCCATCCCTGGAAACATTCAAGGTCAGGTTGGATGGGTCTCTGAGCAACCTGATCCACTGGGAGGTGTCCCTGCCCATGGCCGGGGGTTGGAACGGAATGATTTGAAGTCCTTTCCATCCCAAACCATTCTATGATTCTAAGTTTTCCCTGCTCACTGCAGAGGGATTGGACTAGATGACCTTCACGGTCCCTTCTAGTCCAAACCATTCTATGATTCTTTGAACTCTACCGACACAAACTATGCCTACAGCTTTGCAGAAGCCAGGAAAGAAGAAACAAAGTAAGGCTGTTTCTTGAGTATGGGACAGATAATTTGAACTTCTCCAGGTAGCTGACTGCCATGCCCAGGTTTCTAATACATTGAAGAGATTCTTGATTAGAAACTACACAGCAGTGAGTACTACTCTGTGTTGATGGTACAAGGGAGGGTATTGGTCTTTATTCTCCTCAATGAATTGGGCTGAAACACTGCTTTCTTATCTCGAAACATTTTATGATGGTCTTCAAAAAAATTGATGTTGACAAAGCATCACTAAATCATGTTATCCTGCTTACCCACTTGTTGCAAAAAAACCCTGAACAAAATGAGAAAATATTCAGACCTATGACAAGGGTTTTCAGACATTGAAAGTAGATGAGAATTAATCTGCAGTTCTCCTCTCCTTTTTTTTCTTTTTTCTCTTCAGAGAGAGAGAGAGAAAAATATGCAATGTGAAATACGTGCTTATTTTCCTCCTCAATTCTAAAAACAATGCACCACTTACAGGTTCAGAAAAGCCTCAAATATGTCAGTGATCTCTCTGAATAACTACACCTTTCAAAAGTCTCTTTCCTATTGAAAAGTCATCTGATTAAGACCTAAATTGAAGAAGGATATTCCTGTGAGTTAAAGCATTGGACAGGGAGTCAGAGACTCACATTTCAAGCCCTGGTTCTGCTATTGACTTATTTTGTGATTTTGGTTGTGATCCAGCAATGCACTTAAATTGGTGTTTAATTTAAAACCTTGGAGTAGTCCCATGAAAGTTAAACATAGACCTAAGTCTTTGCTGAATGGGAGATTTAGTCTGTCTGAGCTTATTTCTCTAGCTGTAAAATGAGGATAATACTTAGATTCTGACATAGTTTATTTTTACAGACAACCTTCTGGTGCAAAACCTGTATCATCTGATCTGTCCAACACTGAGTGCAACTGATGTCAGGAGGAGCCTGTAAAAATTACTATACTGCAAAGCAATGATAGTCAATGAATTATCTCCCTCTCTGGAAGAAATATACTGCTATGAAAATGGAGAATTCGTGGTGAGGGAGGAAGGGGGCAGTTAGCAGCTTCTTCTTGCTGGCATCCTTGTGGTGTACATGCCCCTCTCTTCCTGGCTGCTGTCCCACTGTTTCTAGCTGGTGGCTGGCAGAGGAGTCAGGCTGCTCCTTCAGCAGCCAGTGGTAATTGCTGCAGTGTGAGGCAACTGTCAGACTGATGTACCTACACTAAAGTTTTTGCCTGCAGCTTGGGAAGGAAAATGAATGAATCTGCAATCTTTTGTCTTATTTGTTAATATTTTACAAATTCTTTTGATAAATGTCTTTTCCTCTTTATGCTGCATTGCACAGGGCCTCCCAGTGCCTCATTTATTATTTGACAGGTCTACGCCTGTGTCAAACAATGGGTTATGAAGTTGTTACACTTTCCCAGAGTTAGAAATTCTGTTCACACGGCGAGAAAAAGTGCTCACAAATAAGAAGGATGGTTAATTTCCATGGTATGAATGTACATAAGCAAAATGTTTTACTTTAAGGCTTAATGGAATCCTTGAAGAACCTTTGAATAGGTTCCTGCTACATATATGAGAGAATGGATGTTACATTGCATGAAGGGCGATGTAAGTAGAATTATTTATCTTTTCTTAAAATTCTTTACTACTGCAAAAGCGTAGAGAGAAATAAACTTTGTTCCTGCCTGTGAGACAGCTTACCTGAAATTTTTCAGACAGGCCCGAGGTCTCTAAGACCCACAATCTCTCCCCTGCCTCCCTCATTCATCAAAGAGCCCGTGATCCAGCTTCTGCATTTGGATGACAAGCAGGAGATTGCCAATTGTCTTGGAAATGTAAAATAAACACTTTTTCTACATATGTTAATGCCATTGTTTATTGACTACTTACTCAGCTTGGATGTAATTGGGGTCATTAGGGAAACATAAGCAGCTCAGTGCCTGTCAATACCTGACCTTTAAAATATTCAGTACATTCAGTGTTACATGATGTTTAACAAGCTGGCCTTTTCATGTGAATGCAGCTGTTGTTGCCATGCAAGCAGGAATGAAGGTGCTGTTCCTCGCAAACTTTTTTTCCGTGGCTTTTTGTTCATCCATAGTGTCGAAGAAAGTGAGAGCAAAATGAAACTCATGACTGAAAATTTAGTTTGGATGCACAATCATCAGAATAAAAACCGGTTTCATGTGGAAGGGAAGAGGGGGAAAAAAGCAACTCCAAAGCAACAAAGTGAAAAAGGGCCAGGATGTTAAACTCAGTTTAACTGACGTGCATTATGACATTTGGCAAATGTAAATCAAGCCACCTTCAGGATGTCACAAGCAGAATTTTCAACAGTGGTTCTAATGACTGAGGGGTTGTTGAAGAATCTCTCATCAGCAGACCATAAAGACTGCAGCACACGCTATCACTAACGTGCAGATGTTATCAGGATGTGACTTCAGCACAGCTATGCATCCCGATGGAGAGACAAAACTGCAGATGTTTAACGCATTATCGTGGAAACTAACTGCAAACTATTCTATTTTAATTATTTAAATTTTACACAAAAGAGATATTCTGTGTCTTCTGCCTCTATTGCTGGAGTGCAAGTTAACAGTTCCTGTAAATAAAATCAAACAACTTTTTCAACAAGCTGATTAAAGCTGTTAATATTTCTGAGCGGACTGATAGATAAATGTTTCCATTTCAAATTACCCTTTGAAACAAACAAACAAACAAACAAAAAGAAAAGCCCAGACATCCTGCGTTCAAAGAATGAAACAAACAATGTTATTCTGTTTTTTACAGAGAAGTAACAAGAAATCAGAGTATGTTCAGAGAAGGAAGACATATTTTTACAACGTAGATCTGGAAGAAAAACAAAACAGAAAGACAAAGTGACATAAAGAGTTTAGAAGACAAAGTTAAGTCCAGTAATTTTAAATCAACATTTGCTATGAAGTACAATCCTCCCACCCCCTTTGTACAAACTTTAGCCCTTGTGAATGATTTTATCTGCTAAGCATGATTTCTCTGCGCGGCTTTTTCCACAGTTTTCACCAGCTTCAGAAACTTTTGTGTCTGGGGAAGCAAGGAAAATTGTTCTGGAAGGGTTGCCAGAACAAAGCAAAATTATGAGACCACAAATTCTCCATGGCAAATGTGAATTCCTTCTTTTTCTTTTACTGACTTTTCACTTCCATAGGCTGTACTTGCCACATTTTAGAAATCTGGAAGTCAAAGGCTTTAGTGACATTCCTGGATGTGAGGATCACTTCTTTAACGAAATAAAAAATAAATGAAATAAAATATTAAAATAAAACAAAGTGATAACACAGAGAAATAAAATGAAATAAACTATTTTTGGCGGTATTCCTTTGCCAAACACTGTGATTGCCTTCAATATTCAATCAATTGTTTTGTTCTGCTCTGAGTGTGAGGGTTGTGGTTGAAATAGGTCAGTTTACTAGTGCCCTCTTCTGCTTTACACTGGTCTCTGCTGCCCTCTCCTAACCTCTGCTCTCCCTCCAGCAGTTTCTGTTCTTTCACTCACTGATCCAGCAGGACCTAGGCCCCCTCAGGTCCCTCATGTCAAACAAGCAGGCATCTACTTCATTACACGGCCTGAAGGTGACTGCACAGGGAGAGGGAGAGCGAGAGAGAGAAAGTCCTTGGAAAAGCAGGATGGCATCCCTGAGCAAAAATACATCAATCACACCAGTCCAGCTATCTCAATTAACCCTTAGTTAAGCTGGGACCTCCTGGAGAAACTGAAAAGAGTTTGAGGGAATAAGAGATGCTATCTGCCACAAGGATTACCACTCTACATGCGGATCAAAGACAATTCCACATTTTACCCTAGTGATTAGCTGTAATTAAATAAAGTAAGTCTGTTTAAACTTCATTATCAACAAGACGTTTTCTACAGCAGAGTGGGCACAAATCATCCATTCTTAATTAAAAGATAATCCACAGGATGACCATAATCTTCTTCTAAAAATACACCATTTCCCCCTGAAAGATTTCTTCATCAAATAAGGATAAATAACAGTTTCTCTGTGTTTAACTATGAAGGAATGGATGCTCCTTCCCGTTTGCTTGAGTGAGTGCTGAATGTGCCTGATAACATCACTTTGGCATGCTATTATCTAAAATGGTAGAATACCTCACTTCAGCAAAGTCTGACATAAATCTTTGAAAACAAAGACATTGCATATGTATGAGCTGAAATAGATATGACAGTGTTGGCACATTAATATTCCTGTCACTGGGGGGTTTCAAACTTTTAAGGAGACGATATCAATGAATTCAGGCTGTAGCTAGTAGAAGAGGGCAATGTACTGTAGGACAATTATTAATTAGGTACAGTCAAACATATTAAAAAACATATAATAATGTCCGAAGAAGACCACAATGCAGACTTTCAAGAGCAATTAAGAAGGACAGAAATCAAGACCTCTCTGAGCCCTAGGGCTACTCAGTAGTGGGAGGATCAGTCCTAGTCAACAGGAAAAGGACATCTTCCTTTTTGCTGTTGCAGTTACGGTGGTGGTGTGTGGACAGCATATGTTTTCAATTATCCCATAACAGCCCTCATTAACAGTAACTGCAGTGCCTAACTGAACAGTTCTCTGCCTAGTTGCATGTGGTCTGAAAATTATTGTAATGTAGCGTAATACGGGGATACACAGTTGGGTTTTGTTATTGCTTAGTGTGAAAAACATCCACTTCTCCCTGAGGTGAGAGGTGGTAGGGCATGAAGAAGTAGATGTTAAGAAAAAAAAGCAACACACCAGCTTCTCCTCAGCAGTAACAAAACTGGAAAAATCCTATTCCATTCTGAGGATCAAGAAAAAAGTACCAAACATATTTATTTATGATCCTTTTGGCTACTATACAGAATGCTTCCTCAGCTCTGCCCCTTTGTGATGACAAACTGCAGGAATTAGAGACCACAAACTTTGCCATCTGATTGCAAGATCTGTGAGGCAGAGGCTGTTCACTCAGTGAGATATCCTGCTTGTCTTTTGATCTGTAATGAATGAAGAACATGAAAACCATCAGCAAAAGAATATTTGTACTAGATTCAAACCCTTGATCAAAACTCATATTTGAATCTAAATATAATTCTACAAATGTCTTTTCTAAATTTTTATTTTAATTTAATGCAGAAGAACTTGCAGGTAGGGACCACACAGCCTGCACTAGTTCAGTGACAAGCTGACCTTCATGTTTAGAGTAGAAGGCCAGCTTAAAGCTTTTCCATGTACAGCTTTTACTTTTTTTTACTCTCTAGCTCCTTCCTTCCTTCCTTCCTTCCTTCCTTCCTTCCTTCCTTCCTTCCTTCCTTCCTTCCTTCCTTCCTTCCTTCCTTCCTTCCTTCCTTCCTTCCTTCCTTCCTTCCTTCCTTCCTTCCCTTTCCTTCCTTTCCTCTCCTTTCCTTCGCTTCCTTTCCTTCCTTCCTTCCTTCCTTCCTTCCTTCCTTCCTTCCTTCCTTCCTTCCTTCCTTCCTTCCTTCCTTCCTTCCTTCCTTCCTTCCCTCCTTCCTTCCCTCCTTCCTTCCCTCCTTCCTTCCTTCCTTCCCTCCTTCCTTCCCTCCTTCCTTCCTTCCTTCCTTCCTTCCTTCCTTCCTTCCTTCCTTCCTTCCTTCCTTCCCATCCCTTCCTTTCCTTCCCATCCCTTCCTTTCCTTCCCTTCCCTTCCTTTCCTTCCCTTCCTTTCCTTCTTCCTTTCTTTTTTTCCCCTTCCTCCTGCATGGTTTTCCACCTATGGCAGGCTGGTCTTAGCCCTGACACCTGACATTCAATAACCTCTCAGCAGTCATGGACAAAGGCCTGAGAAAATTCCTCTTTCACAAACAAGCATGAAACTAGCTCCAGATAAAGGCATCTAAAACACACTTCATGACAAGTCAGCTCTTTTAGGCTATTACAAGACAGCACTGCTCACCTCCAAATATTTTTAGACTTTACTAATAAAATCCTGCAGAGCTGCTTAGGTCAGTGCTTTCAAAACAACTAGAAATACATCTGTGCTTTGGTTTTGATTTAACTCTTTTATTACACTAATGCTATCTGTCATTTCCTGCGTGTGTCAGCGTTGCTTCTGAATGGCAAAAACGTCACGGATACACCATGCAAAAAAGAAAGAATCTTGTACCCTGCTATGATAAGCAACACCGCTTTGAAAAGAAAAGAAAAAATTACATGTTGATAGATTATCTGGCAACTGCAAAGTATTATATTTGCCATGGTGTTACACTGAGGCAGTGGAAGTCAACAGCAGGAGCAATACTGCTCACAGAATTCCCACCCATCCCACCAGTTGGTCCATGATTCATTTACAGCTCTAGAGTCTGATTTTGAAAAAAGATTAGATTAATGTTTGAAATTGTGAAGTGTTGCCTGTGTATTGTTGGACCAGGTGAAGCTGATTTCCCTTAAATGAAGTAATATTTCATGTCGCCAGACAACAAGGCATTTAAGTATAGGCATAACTTTAAGCACATGTGTAAACCCATCAAAGTCAACAGGACTTCTGCTTGGGCTTAGCATCATCTACTTGCATGTACGCCTTGGCGAACCAGGGTATTACATATTAATTCAAGTGAAGAGAGGTGACTCGTTGTGACTTTGTGATCATTGAAGTGTCTTGGGAGTAGGATATTTTTCGTAATCACTTTAGTGTTCTTCTATTGAATAATTACAACAACAGAAAACTCTAGTGAGACTTAAAGAGCTGTTCATAAAACCCAAAAGATTTTAAGACAGAACAGCTGAAATCAACTACCAGAGAAGGACAGACCAGAATAAGAACTTTTTCAAAACCTAGTTTTATTTTGACAAAAAATCAACCCATTCTGTTTCAAAGAATTCATTCTGCATTAACTAGACAAAACATCCCTGGTATGGAACCGTTGATATTCAGTGAGCAAAGAAAATGAAGTCACTGCATCCATTAAAATGTAGTCTTTCATGTCAGTTTGTTGCAAAAAATAATGACTTACAGCCTCTTCTTCACAGTACATTTTTAGGATAGTTTACATGACTCTGGAATGGTTGAAATACTTCACCGCCTACTGCAGAATGTCCTCATGAAGACAAAAAGAAAAAAAGACATTTACAGTTTGATTGCATGGATTTCATACTACCATTCCAGACCAAGAAAAATCTACTTTCTGTTTAAAGAAATAACAACAATATGTTAGAAAAATTTTATATAGTGTAAAAGTTACATGAAAAATATCTAATCAGATAAAAAATGAAAACCAATCTATATATTTGGCTTTTAATACAGTATGAAGATTCTGCAAATCCTCTGAAAAAAACAAACAAGTAAAGTTGGCTTGTAAAGTGAACTACAGATAATGATGCATCTATTTTCCTTACAGACATTACTTCTGAGGGCTTTCACCTATAGAAATTACATCCATGTACCCTGTTTAAACATCTGGTATGACAAACCTTCGGTACTATGTATGCTTTGGATTATATTTTCCCCTTTTAATTTATGCAAGTGTGTTTATTATGACTTCTTTCTTTAAGAAATAGAGATACGTGTGAGAGGTCATATATTACACAAAGTGCAATGGCTGAGCCTCCTCTTGACTTGTAGTGATACATTTCTGTGTCTGCAAAACATCCCATTATTTCTAATTTTTGAAGGACATTTTAAGATATATTACTTAAAAGTAATACAAAATTATCAGAGCAGCAACTGCTGCTTTCTGTTTTGATTTTCATAAGTTTATGTGCCTATGTTGTTTATTTTAATTGATCATTAAGGCCCAGATCTTAACTGTGTAAATAAATCTGCTGTGCCTGTGCAAAGTATCATTGAAGTCAATTGGGTTTCACACATGTGAAGAAGCTTATCTGTGCCAATCACACTGTAAACCCAGGCAAGGTACTGGAACAATTTTCTCAATCAGAAACAAATTTAAAGAATATGATTATGAATAGAATTTATTACATTTTATAGACATATTTATATCTTGTAAATAGATGAATAAACCTAAATGCTTGGGAAAACATGTATGCATACAGGAAAGACAAAAAGAAAGCCATATGTACAGATACATGCACTCAGTTCCATAACACTGTAACAAATTAAACATAAGAATCATAACATTTAAACACTACATATTCTTGAAAATATACCCTTTCATTTTAGTGATGAATTCCTAAGATGTGGGTTTTTATTAGTCCTAGGGAAAAAAACACTTAGTGTATTCACCTGAATAGAGTAACATGTCTGTTCTTCAAGAGAGTTTTTTTAAAAAAGTCCTGTCTGGCTTAAAATAGTCTTGAAAGCTGACTTGCCTGGATCAACCATTTCTGACAATCTTAAATTCTGATTTGCAATGCAATTTTTTAAAAATTTGTTATACTGCAATGTCTTCTTGCTCCTAGGAGACAGTTCAGAGCGCCTCAGCTGCCACCAAAGTTGCAATGATTCTTTATAGCAAAAAGTAATACTGCATATATAAAAATGTAATATATGATGTAGAGTCATAAGTATCACAGCAAAGGAGTTTTTCACTTTAGCATTTGGATGGTATTTATCAACTTGCTATCTACAGACAAATAGTTTTCAGAACAACTATGATGATTAGCAAGTCTTCTGCTTACTTAAGTCAATTCTGGTTCCCATACAGCATTGATAGCAAGAGAGTTTCAGGCATGTACTTCTTCTTCAGGATTCCAAACCTATTTATTTACAATTCTAGGTTCTTTAATAACTGTTGTTCTGTTCTAGCAGCCTGGAACATGGCCGATGAAACTGAAAATCAGGGCTTCTCCCAGAAATAGGAATTTGCACAACTTCAGGTAAACTGCCGTAGCACCTTGCTGTAGTTGTGAGAGCCTAAGAACATGCACAGGACAGAACTGTAGGTGATGGCATCAGCTTTTGTTACACTACGTGGTAGTCGTTTTGTAATTTACAGGAAATCACATAGTCTGGGGAAATAGATTTCCCTGCCTATAACTTCACGCTTTATAAAGCTAAGCCAAGGAACCAAAATTTGCAGCTCAATAGGAGACCAAGAAAACATGGATTCAGTACTTATTGGATATTATAACCTCCCTCCTTGCATTTAAGGATGTTTCTTTTGTCCAAGAGAGGACTTCTTTCTCAGGCTTCTTGATATCATGTCTTAACCTTTTTTTCATTCAAAGGTACGTTGATGTATATCTATGCGGTCTCTGAGCAACCACTTTCAAGTGGTTTTCAGCTTTAAGAACTACATCTTCTGCAGATCTAAATAAGGGCTGAAGAGCCCCCAGACTTCTTTAGTTTTTCCAGCTTTACTGGTCTGTCTATGATATCATATTCCTTCTACCTATAGCCCTCATATTTTCTTAGAAGTGGACATTGGGAGCATGCCAGGGTTTAGCCACATGTTTGTCCCTAAAGGCCAAATCACTCTCCTGTTCACTTCAGGTCAGGTTTAAGTCAGACTCTAGCATGTCAATCAGCCTTTAAATCAGAAGTTACTTCAGACATCACACAGCTCTAGCGATCAAGTATCTGAATCCAGCTTGGGTGTCAGAGTACAGGACAACTGTACCGTCAGTAGTGTCATTCAACAATTCAGAAGTGGTGCAGTTCAGGGTGGCCACATAGCCTCTCCCAAAGTGGTCAAGATCTAGAACGTTTCAGAGAAGACTTTGATCTTATTTGCCCATTGTCATGGGATGTGACAAGATGAGAAGATGCATGGAGCAGTCCAGCAGATGGGATAAGTGCCTGCATCCTCATGTGCACCAGCACGCCCTCGAGCCAGGGTCATCTTTCTGGACACAAGAGCCCACCTCAGGACACTACTGCTGGGAAGGGCCTTGTAAACATGTGGCATATTCACCTTCAGGCTTTGCTGCATGAATGCTTCTGTTTGCAGTATCGACACAAGCTAGGTGGATACACTATCCAATGTATCATGGAACTACTGGTGGTGTCAGGAATGAGGCTGTGTACACTGAGCTAGATGAGGTATCTGCAGCAGTATCCGTGTTTTGTAAGAGCTGCTGAGCAGCACATACCTGTGGGTACAGCCTAGCTCCAAGGATGTCGTGGTGTCATGTGGACTAGCCACCAAGCAGGAGCCTTCACCAAGCAAGAACACCACTAAGACCAAGCAGAGTGGCAGAGAGTGAGGAAGACTCTTTTTCTCCTACTTGGCAACCTGTTACAGCCATAAAAAGGGTAAAAACTCACAAAAACTAAAAATGCATCCTCCTGTCAGAGGAATCTGAAAAAGCAAGAGTACTGGTTTGAACTTCTAAAGTCACAGAGGGCAATGAGACCTAACAGACCACAGTTAGACAGAAGTAAAAGTCATGTCCCTAGGGTCCTGTGCTGAAGAAACATTGACCCTTGAAAGTCACCAAAAACTTTTTAATAATTCAAAAAGAAAACTGAAACAACAAGGGCAGATGCTGGAGGCAAGAGTGCAGCCTGAAGGAGGGACAAGGTAGGAGAAATCTACCCATGTTTGAATGGCTGGGATGTGGGCTACAGTGGTGACATCTTTTTGGATGCTTTTCTTAATAGAGAATTGTTGTTTATGTTTTGGTAGTTTTTTTAGCCAAGATTGTGAAAGATGGTGGCACTGAACTTAAGCGAGCAATAGGGTCTGTTTCTGGTTGTTCCTATATACACACACACATTTATATATATGTATCTGTATATCTGTACACACACACATGCACATGTATTTATATGTGTAGGTGTGTATGTACAGATACACATTAACAATGCTTGAAGATGAGGTGATGTATTTGTATATGTCTTATTTTCTAGTGTATTAGTTATGAAATAATTTTGTACGTTATATTATTAAATGTATAGAATCATCACTCACGCCCCTCAAGCACCCAGTCTCCCCCTAAATCAGAGTTTTTCAGAGGTATTATAGGAAGTGTGGGGCTCCAAAAGATTTTGGAGGAGGATGGTTTTGCAATCCTGTCAGATCAGGGAAGGCACTTTGTGTGAAGGGACGGATATGGCACAAAGACATTGAATGGAAGAGTGGAGGATGAAACACTCAGAAGTGACACTAGACAGGGAAAAAAGGGGCAGGGACCTGTCAGTGTTGACAAGAGGGTTGGATATGGATCTCAGAGGAAAGAGTTCAACAGTGAAGAAAACTGTGGAGAACAGAAAAATAGGGATGGGAATCTGTATTCTACTATATACTTCTGTCTTTGAAACATCTCAATTACTTATGAGGAAAAGATGATTTTTTTCATTTCCACTGCTAACCTTTTCCACTTCTTTCTCATTACAGTAAGCAAACAACATTAAATGGCAAATCCTACACTTCAGAGAGTAGGGTACACTGCTGAGCTGTCTTTGGGAAAATACAGTACAAGGGTATTAACCAGTACATAGCCTTTACAGTGCCTAGATTTTTCCTCTCTTATGCAGTTCTCAAAGTTATAAAGTATATTGGCAGGTTCCAGTCAACAATAAAGTTTGCAAAAGTCTTCTTTTTTTACAATACTGAGCTTTTAGTCTAATTGCTTATTTGCAGTCTCAGCAAACCAGAGAGAAGAATTTTATCCCCTTTGGCTTGTTTCTGAATACTAACTAGCCTGCCCAGTCAAGGCTCTCTAAAGAGTGAAACTGCATGAGAGACACACTGCATTTGACACAGTCAGGAGGCAAAAGAAAGAGAAAAACAAAAGTCTATTCAGGGCTGAATCCTCTGATATACTCACCCATCCCCCAACTCCTTTAAAAATAAAGAGAAAGGGGAAAACTCATGAATCCATGGCTGAATGCCTGAGGTTGTCAGAATAAAGGACAATGAGTGACAGCTGACTGTCAGCACAATTCTCAGAGTCTGAGTTATCACTTTTTGGCATTGTTCAAATAGGAAAAAAGTGTGCACGCTTAACGAGGAACTATCGCAGGAGTGCTTTGTGAGGGGCTGTGCTCAGACTGGCTGCAAACAGCTGAGGAAGCCGTAGTTCTACATGGATTTTTTCCCTTATGAGTGTATTTCTCTGTGAAATCTTCCCAACTGAACTCATTAAAAACTTTTCTAAGCACGCTGGTGTTAAGTGATGCCGTAAGACAACAGGGGTCAGAAAACTATGCTCCTTTAAGGAAATCAGGCCAGGCATACCTTAAGCTCAGACAACTTAAATGCTCATGACACCGCTATGTAACTATTGGTTATTTAAAAAAACCCACATTTGCGAAGGCCATTCTTTCAACATTTCTTGCATGTTCAACTTGTTTAGGATCTCCTTGCAAGTGTATTTTTTTTTTCTGTAGATTTGCCTACACTTTCATCTTCGCTGACTGCCTTAATCCTCCAGTCTTTGTTGTTCCAATGCACGATCATCTTGTTTTTAAGTCACATCTATCCACATTTGTTAGTGCTGAAACATTACTTTAGGCTTTTATATCTCCATAAATCCATATAAATGATGCACAGGTTTTCCTGAGAAAGGTTGAAAAAGCTAAAGCAAAGAAGATTTTAAGGTTATTTAAATAATGCATTTTAAGTTGGCAGATATTTAACTGCATGGTTTATGTACTAAAAAGAACTACCTGAGCAGAGCGACAGCTCATGACAGAGAGACCCTGGAATGACAGAATTTTTGGTAATTAAAATAGATCTGGCCTGCGCTCAAAGCATTAGCTCACTTAAGCCTGTTGACCATCTGTACTAGAGAGACATTGAATTTGTTCTTAGCTCCATGGGTCTGTCAGGGTCCATAACAACCGCAAATAGGACCAAGTGTCTAGGTCTTGCCCCACTAGGCATGAGGGCTGCTCTGGAGTGCGGTTGTCCCTGAGAGGGAGGATGTAACTGAAAAGTGGGCAGTGAGAGGTACCGGGACACTGATCTGCATCACTCTACATGTTAGCAGAGCACTGTTCTGGGAAAGCTCAAACTGCTGTTACCACCCCAGCAGGTGTTACTGTATGTTATGAATCTTTACAGAGAAAGGAATAAATGAGGAAGGGAGTGTAAGTGAAATGCAGCAAGAAAAACAGGAGGAAGTTAATTGCAGGCTTTGTTTTTTCCCAGCTAAAAGAGAAAGACTTCTTTAGCTGACAGAGATGATATTCAGAAGTTCCAGACTTTGCATAAAACCAGTAAAATAAACACCTACAAATATAGGATGTTTGTAGATAGAGTTTTAGAGAAAATCATTCGTCTGTTTCCATAATCTACCTACAATCCAGAAAAAAAGAATGTTTTTCAGAGCAGAGAACAGAGATTGTGAAAACGCCTTTCACTTTTGCTCCACAGCGCATAGACCTGCAACTGAACTTTTCAGCTTTGCTTCAGTATCTGTGCCCATACCACCATTTGCTGATCTGCACGTGTATGAATGTTAAGTGTATAAATGTTTAAATGCCACCTTACTACGAAGAATCCGGTATTTAAAAAAAACCAACAAGCTATACCAAACAGCAACAACTGCAACAAATGTGCTGGGTAGGTAAAGTGCTTTGCGAAAACTTTTTGAAACCTTTATTACATGGAAGGCATGGAGAAGGGTTTTTTTCTAAGGCAACACTACACAAATTGCTCATGAACAGTTTATGACAGCTCAGGAAGACTATTAGTCATAGGATGCTCTCTCCAGATGTCACATAAGAAGTTTCTGGAGAATAAAGAAGAAAATGAACCAAGATTTTAAGGCAAGCACAGGAAACATGCTTTTGACTTTTAAGAACTTTCTAGTCCCATTAAAAGATACGTTATACCTTGGCCCCTTAATAACAGGATGGTACAATCTAAAGTAAGGGCTATTGCTGCAGTCTTCCATTTTCAGGAGTTATCTTCCCATTGTCATTGATTTTGAAATAATGGAAGGTCTGCTAAGGGTACAAACTATTGTGTGTTGCAAGAGAAAAAAAAATATGATAATTTAATAGATGAAGAAAACAAAAATGTGAAATGGCTTCAATCCTTTGTGAATAATCACAGGATGTGTGAAGGCAAAAGAAGTTCTGCCTCATTTGTTCTGCTCGCCATTTATAGGATGCCAAATTATTTAGCACCATGCCACATTACTATCCTTTTTAACTTAAACATACAACTTGGTTAGATGAATTAGCTGCCCAGAATCCCGTGTCTCCCTCTCCATTCATTAGATAGGCTTTCCCAGCTGCAAAGCTAACAAATTTAATTTTGGATAGCCTTTTGCAGGAGGCTTTCTCTCCCCTTTAACTGAGAAATGTATTTAACTTACATGTAGAGAGAAGGAAGTTACTGGATTGATTTCTTGCCTGCATTCAGGGCTAAAATCTGATGATATAGGTGTTGAAAGCTGCTTATGTCTCTAAAATTTTGGGGGCAAGAGGGCCTGAGTGACATTGTTGGTGTTTCCCACAGAGCAAAGAATCCTGAGTCCTCACCTCCTCAACAGAGACTTTGTTCAACTTCTAAACAGATGAAGCAACGTTCCAAAAAAACCCAGTAGAGGCACAGGGCTTTGTTAAAATCTTGTGAGGGCTTGCACATTATTGGTAGCAGAGATACCATTTACAGACCTGTCAATCTGCATGTATCAGACTGTATTTTACAGAGCTGTTAATGCCTGTGTATCACCTCACAGAGAATACGTACACACATTCACCATCGCTGTCTTTAACCTCAAGAAACAGTATAGATCTCTGTTCAGTTTCAAAGAAGCTGGAAATGTCACCATCCATCTCTAAAACAAAATGTACCTGTAGCCTATAAACCAAAATGAACCAGGCTTTGATTCCTTGATAGTTAGTATTGATAATCTTTCCAGACTACTGAATTTTTTTGCTAACCCTGAGAATGGAGATTAAGGCCTCACTGATGGAGTGGATTTCTTATTGTTTATTTCTTTTGCAAAGAATTCACTGGGGGCCCAGACTCTGAAGATGTTCAACTGGCTTTGCTTGCTTTCAAATCAAGGTTAGTGCTTTCAAACACAGTTATGGCATTATACATACTTTTTTTTTCCAATTCTGATAACCAGAGTACAGTGTAAGTTCTTGAAATTTTACCCCTTTTGCATAGGTACCCTGATGCTAAACATGCATCCATATGAGATTTCTGCAGAAGTACCTTAAGCTATGGATTTTTTCAGTTATGTTGTTTGGTGGGGGGGGGTTGATTTTTTTTTCTAAGAGTGTTGGGAAATGTATGGGAAAGGATAGCGAGACCCTGGTTTGCAGAGCCAACAGGGATACTTCAGCAGCCGTGCCTTGTACTTCATAACTTTTATCTGCACCTTCTGGTGCAGTGGAAGGATATTACGAGCTCCAGGAGATGACTGTTTCACCACTGGAATGAGAATGCATGCTGTCACTCTGATAGCTGATATAAGATACACAAGAGAAATTTGAGAATATATTATTCTAAGAATTAGAAAACAGATAGGTCTCCTGAGATCCTGTCCAGGGAGAAAGTCTGAGAAAAATCCCTGCATGTAAGTAGGCTTCTCTCCTTTGCCTTTGCTTTGGGAATATAGTTGGTAATCAAGATATATTTCCTGTTTTGGTGGAGCTTCCCAGTTGCTGTAGGCACATTCATCACCCATGCCAAAACAGTTCCCTCCATTTCTTCAAGACTTACAGTCTACTGACCTTCAGAACAGGATTAGAGCTTTCCAGACTACAAGAAGCTTTAACTTACTTCGGCTGAGCAAAGTATTTTACAAATTATGCTTAATCTCCGGAGACTGGGACAAATATCCAGTCTTTGAAACTTCTGTTTCTGTGATATATGGAGTGCATGTACATAGTTTTACATCTCCAAGGCTACACTGGTCTCTCCTGTCTATAAAATTCAGCTTCCCAAGAGACAGAACCCCTAATGCACAAAGGTAATCAATAGGAGCCAGGCTCCCAAATAACTTTATGGAACAAGTCCTATTAATAATTGTATTATATATATCACCTCCTACTTCCTAAAGCACATACTTTTATATTCCGTGAATACCTCGTAGTGTCTGGTAGATTACTCCCTTGCTTGTATATAAGTAGAGTGACCGAAGGAAGACCAGAGGTTGAAGCAACAGAAGATCCTTGGACCTTTGGATGTCAAAGAAAGCACCTATTTCTGGGCACAGAATTTATACGGATTTTCTTTTGTACGAGAGAATGCAAGAGCTTTCAAGATGTGCAGAACTACCACTATTTTATTGACCACTATTGGAGTGGAAAAAAAGTCCGTGTATCTCATGAGTGATTCAAGATTTAAGAAGATCAGCCCAATACGGGATTATGGCCCTGACAAAGTTTAAGTTCTCCCAATACCAACTCATGAACAGGTTCTGCAAAAACAGCACAGATAAAGACAGATGGAACAGGGAAACACGTAGCACTGTAGACCATGTCTGAAAAAAATGCAGCTTCTTAATACAGTTTCAGTTTGGTTGGTTAGTGTGAAATGGCAACTTGGGAGCTTTTGTGTTTTAATGGCTTAAGTGAGGAGAAGCAAGTGATAAAATTACTATGACAAATGTTTACTGTTTTAGTTATCTAATGAGAAAAAGCAGATAAACGAAACTACAAATTTTGAATGCTCTTCCATAAAATTAATTCCTGATTGTAAAGCATGTACAAATATTGTTTAAAGGTATCATCAAAGGAGGATGGTTTTGCTATGAGAACACCACACCCAAATTCTTCTTTCAGCCTGTGCTTCCAACAAAAAATAAATAAGTGCTGAATATCTTTTACAGCATCTATAACAGTGTCTTGGCTGAAAGTAATGATAACATAGCTCTGTTAAACTGATGCAGTCCTATGCTTACATTCTGGTTTGACAGGAAGATCCAGAGTTACCTCTGTTACTTAGAAGTAACAAGAAATGTGTCAAAAGGTTTATTTATTTATTCCTTTTTAATCAGTGAAACCAGCACAACAGAGCTGTTAGGCTTAGTCTTCTACCAGGTGGGACTTTTTCTACTCTATTCTGTGAAAGTAGATGTACACTGGCTAAGAGTGATTGGATTAATATTTGTTAACAAAGCATAGAAAAATTCTTTCTCTGTTTTGGCACTTCTGAGTCTGGTCTGAACTGGTCTGAACTGCACTGATCTGAAAATACACCTTGAAATGAAATTTGCAGCAAGGAATGGAAGCCCAGGAAGTAGAACTAGACCAGTAAATGTTCCTAGAAGAAAATGGGATTATCCATAAAATGAATCCCAATGGTAGAACAAAAGAACAAGAAAGAAAGAAAGTTGGGTTTTTTTTTGTTTTCCATACAGAGGGAAGGCTCTGAGGGACAGATGACTGACCCTCCTCAAAAGCAGGCCAGGGTAGAAATAGGCCAGACTGACAACTTCTACTACACTGCCAGAGGTCTCCTGTCTTGCTTCTTAAGGGTAAAATAAAAACTTACAACTGCTGAGCTTCAGTGGCACCTAGATGGTGGACAGGTGAAACAAGTCCTGAGAAAACACTCTAGGCAAGAGCAGGTTGCTCTTGTTATGATGGACCGTTAAAAAGGTGCCAACCTTCCTTCTCAAGCAGAACAAGGTAATTTGATGTTCCTTTTCATAATTGTTAAGTTTTGAATATCCTTTGGTTTCCAGAGTTTTTGTTTTGGATTATGATATCACTGAAAAAAAAATGGTTATGTTTACATAAGTTTGGGGACTAAATTCAGGACTAGTTTTAATCAATGATCACAGTTGTTCATTTTTGGGTAAATTTTAATAAAGAGAACCAAGACAGGGCATTGAGTTTTTACCTAAGTCAAGTAAGGAGATGAATTTTTACCTAAGTGAAGAGCAGTGAAAGAGGTTTGTGAAATTAAATGATAGGATCACGCTGGTAGCAATCCTAGGCAACGGACCCACAAAATGTGGGTAATTGGAGCAAAAGAATCAATGGGAAGTAAACCTTTTTACCATTTACTGGCAAAAGTTTTGCAAACAGAATCCATGTCTTTGAAACCAACTTATCGTTTCATTTCTTGCAAATATTGCATTTCATGACATCATTCATTTGAGAACACTAAGACCATCAAGTTCATTTCCTGTGGTTATTAAAGGTAGCCACAGATAACTTCTGACCAGGCTAGCTGTAAGAGACTTGGATCTTGTTGTCAACCCCTTGCATGATCCATCCCTGCGGTTTCCCATCAGGTCCACTACAAGAAATACTTTTTCAGTGCTCTCTTTATCACTGCTTCGTTTTTGAAGTATAGAATAAAGACAAAGTACAGTTTGAAAACAAGAAGCAGTTTGTTTGCCAGATTATGCATCTGACAACCAGTGAGCACTGCAGAGAGGACATGTTGACAGTCAGATATGGTTCTATCTGAGAAGTGTTTGAACACTAGGATACGCTCAATTCAAAGGTGGTTTATGTTTTAGGTGAGAAAAAGAAATAAGCATGAGTATTCCCCTTGGAAGTCTTATTTCATATTTTGGTATAATTTGCCAGTTCTTTGATTTTCATTCAAATAACCAGTAGGCAGCTATTAGGGTCACAGGCTCATCAAACGGGCAGTAGCAATGTTAAGGTTTGTGTGTTTTGGCTGTCACCTTCTCTGAAAACCTATGGAGTTCCCTGCTGGAATAAAGAATCTGCAAAAGCACATAGAACAATTAGCTTTTAAGGACTTGTCTAATGAAAAGCATACAGAAAACTAGTTTTTTTAAGGACAGCATAAAAGAGAGGAGGGAATAAATTGATTGCTTGGGCCACTTGGAATATCACATGCAAAATCTCATGGTCCAGAAAGGAACATTGTAAAACCTGAACCATTTTGTTTCCATGAGAAAAACCTCACTGTTTCCTTTTGTTGAGTCTCTGACATGGTAGTGGCATGCCAGTACTATCTTTCCTCATCACTGTTAGAAATGAATTACTTGAATTCTCTTTAGATAATATGTAGCATTTCTCAGGAAGTGGCCAAATATTTCATAACCTATTTATCATTTTAAAAGGTCTTTTTTAACCTATATTTTACATTCTGTGTCAAAGGTTAAGTAAAGATGGATAGGCTTTTTTGAACTCACAATGAAAAGTCCATGCATCTTGCTTGATGCTTCTGTGTAAACCATCATAACAATATCCTACTTTGCAGTGTGTTCTGTTCTGGATGAATTATGGCACTTCAGCCTTGTCTTCCTTCAGCAACTACACATAAACGTGCATACACGCACACTTACTTTTGTGTTCTTGCACATATCCTTACATATGTATGAAAACTAATATATGAAAAGATGTATACCTTTCTTTGGTCAATTGTGGAAAATAAGCTGTAGAAGATAGTAACTATATACAAAATAATGGTAATGACAAAGTTAAATAGATATTTACCTACACATTCCTTTCCTTTCAATTTAACATCAATGCACACACATTAAAAAATGCCCTGGCTGGGGCGCTGAGTGAGTCATATGAAATGCTGCTCTGGTTCCCCGCTGTTTTACAATCCTAGCTTTTCAATGCAGGGCTGCTATTCAGACTTCAGTACTTGTCTGAAGAGCTTTGTGTTGTCTTTGGGTATTTAATACTTATAATTAGGCACTTTCATTAAGTGCAGCCCAATTTTAAACATTCTGTCCATTTATCTGAGCCCTCTCTGCACGTCTGAAGGAGAGCAGCTGACTGTTCATACTGACTTACCTAGATAATATTTCTTAATTTTCTTCTGCTTCTCATCAGCTTCAGACTTTGTAAACAAGCTCCTTTTAACAAAACCTTGAAAGGGTAGATGTCTAGCAAAGCTTACATTACAAAAAAAAAAAAACATTTCAAAGATTTATTTTATCCCCTGCTTAAAGTGGGATACACGGTGTTCCTTAAAATACTGGCTTGCCCAATTGCTGCTAAAGTGTGAAAGTATTCTATAGTTTATTGCCAATCAGCACTGACATTTTTTTCCTGGAAGAACTTGATTTCTGCTTCAGAAGTGTTCTTTAGAATGCTGGAATTTAAAAATCCTTTAATTTATACTGGGAGTCTGAATCATATAAACTCCAAAACATTCCTATTTCTGGGACCTCCCACTCAGGGAATCAAAGTTTTCCTCATTCTTTGTGTTTTTCCAAGGAAAGATCATATGAAGAATGTTTGTTTTCATCCCTGACTATGAAGAAATTATTGTCAGTACTTTCAGACAATAAGTCTGTTATTAAAAAATGGATATTCTCCAAAATATGCATATTGTACAAGCTAAAGTATGTGTTTGTTTGAAAGATTCACTTATTTTTTCTTTTCTCTCTCTCTTTGAATACCTCATTATCTGTCTGACCACACACAACACTACAGAGCAAGCATCAAATGGATTAATATGGTTTAGAAGATCTAATGCTTGGCTATGATGCATAGGAATGGTAAGAATTACTTGTTTAGAATCAGTGACTCTGCTAATGCAAAGAATCAAAGACCTGCATCAAATCTAAGTTGATATACACTTCGTAGAGTCTGTGTTTGGAAATCTAGGGCCTCATTTCATGTACATAAAGCCATGGGGAGAAAATAAAATGTAGCTGGCTATCCTGTAGAACAGATTAATTTATTTTTAATTACTAGCCCCTGAATTTCTGGCCAGGCTTGAAGTATCAAAGGATCAGCTTCTTCCCAAGGTTTTTATTCTTTATATATCTGTTTTACTCAGAACATAGTAGCAAAAGTCCAAAAAGTTAGGAACAATAAAGTGTAACATAAAATAAATATTTTTTATATTTTAAAAAAGTTAACACTCATTTCTGGAATTTTTAGGGGGAAAAGTAAATAGTTTTTGCCTATCTGTTCACACACTTGGACTTTTCTTGAACTAAATCCTTTGTGCTGGCATTACTTATAATAAACTAAAGGTTTTAAAGATGGCATAGAGCAAAAGAGTTCAGTCCACCTGTGCTAACTTTTCTGGCTCCAATTTGTACCAGACTCTACTTACTTCTGCTATTGGATGCAAAGGAAAGCATTGTACTGTGAATGCCCAATGTCTCAACACTGGAAAAGAGTGAAAGAAAGCAAATACTGAACTTTCCTCCAGCTGTCAGGTTTAATAAATATTTTTAATTGTATTGAGGAATTGGTCTTCACAAAATTCTCCCGAGATGGATGAGGCATACTGTCAGAAATACTGAATTTATCGCAAAACATCTTTTCAGAGGTGAGAGATGCAGAAGTGGAAGGTCAGTATGTAGGAGATTGACTTCAAATATTCATAGTTATGTGAAGAAATTATGTAATAGGCCATTGTGCATTTTAGCTTCAATTTCTGTAATTACATTATGGCATTTTGTACCCAATTTCTCCTTTACAGTCTTAAGGAACACAGTTAGCAATATTACTCTTGCCCTTACCCCGAGACCTGAAAAGCTGGGAGCTCATTTTATCTGTAGCCAGGATTCCCACCAACCCTTCTGGGACTCTGTATAGTGGCTGTGGCTAAACGACACATTCTGAGTTTTCATGGCAAACACATTGACTTCATGGTCACCTTGGCTTTAGCTGCAAAGTTTTGACCATGGCCAGCTAAGAAAATATAACAACCATAACATATTTATTCCTCCAGTTACAAATTATTGGAACAGACCTTGCTGAAGCCTTTTCCTTTTTTAGTCTATGTGCCTACCTAGCTTCACCCGCAGCTAAAAATGATGTGTGCCTCTGTTTTCCAAATTCTCCTTTGGTATCCTCCCCATGGCTCACGAACAGTCTCTCCAGTCATCCCTGCTACCACCTGTCACTGCAGCTGTGAAGAAAAGGAAGAAGGCTTTTCAGCAGCTGCATCAGCTCTCTGCCATGAGGTGGATTGAGAAGTACTATAGTGTCCATCTCATTGTCAGACAGCAAGCTGTTTTCTGCTCAGGTATTCCTTATATATGTTTAATTAAGCACTAACAAGGGGCATCTGCATCATCCCTCACATGGAGGAACAGCAAAATCCAGTGCCCCTTGTAGTGGAATCCAGCATCGCCACATAGGCTTGATAACAATACTTCCTAAATGATACACATAAATGATATGCATCCATAGCCCAAGAAAAAATAGCTGATTAAAAACAGGGAAAGATATATGAATTAACATTCACACTTTGGTTGGTAATCTATGTTTTCAGTGGTTAATGCCCTTAGGCATTATTTTTGGTACATTTTCTCTCTCTAGCGTATCATGCAATTAATAATGCAATAACATGAGCCAGCAGTGTGCCCAGGTGGCCAAGAAGGCCAATGGCATCTTGGCTTGGATCAGAAACGGTGTGACCAGCAGGTCCAGGGAGGTTATTCTCCCTCTGTACTCAGCACTGGTGAGACCGCTCCTCGAATCCTGTGTTCAGTTCTGGGCCCCTCACCACAAGAAGGATGTTGAGGCTCTGGAGTGAGTCCAGAGAGAAGCAACGAAGCTGGTGAGGGGGCTGGAGAGCAGGTCTTACAAGGAGCGGCTGAGAGAGCTGGGGTTGTTTAGCCTGGAGAAGAGGAGGCTGAGGGGAGACCTCATTGCTCTCTGTAACTATGTGAAAGGAGGTTGTAGAGAGGAGTGTGCTGGCCTCTTCTCCCAAGTGATGGTGGACAGGACAAGAGGGAATGACCTCAAACTCCGCCAGGGGAGGTTTAGGCTGGACATTAGGAAAAAATTCTTCACAGAAAGGGTCATTGGGCATCAGAACAGGCTGCCCAGGGAGGTGGTTGAGTCACCTTCCCTGGAGGTGTTTAAGGCACGGGTGGATGAGGTGCTAAGGGGCATGGTTTAGTGTTTGATAGGAGTGGTTGGACTCGATGATCTGGCGGGTCTCTTCCAACCTGGTTATTCTGTGATTCTGTGATTCTGTGATTCTGTGATTCTGTGAACAGAGTTCTTCCCCTGGATCACATACTAAGCAGACATATATGAAGAGCTAACATTATTTGCTAAGGTAAAAATAAAATAAAAAAATAAAGAGAAGAGTATTTGGGTTGAAATTAAAATAAACAAATAGGACAAATTCAGGCATTTTTAACAAAAAGAAGTTGAAAAGGTGTACAACATTAATAAAAGGGAGTTTAAATGCCTTTTACAAAACTGGGGAGAAGAAGATGACAAATGTTGTTTTAGGATTTTCTACAACCTAGTGATTACCACATTTACCTGGTAAAAATGAGACATAATTTTCTTCTGTGCCTAGCGGAGGTTTAATTCAAGCCTGGATCCTCATTGTTCAGTTAATACTGTGTTCAGTTTTGGACTCCTCACTACAAGAAGGACATTGAGGGGCCAGAGCACGTTCAGAGAAGGGCAATGAAGCTGGTCAAAGGGCTGGAGGTCAAGTCTAGTGAAGAGTGGCTGAGTGACCTGGGGAACTTTCTTCTTAGCCTGGAGAAAAGGAGGCTGAGGGGAGACCATATCACTGCCTACAATACCCATAAGTAGGTTGTAGTGAGGTGGGTGTTGGTCTCTTCTCCCAGGTGACAAGCAATATGAAGAGAGAAAATGGCCTCAAGTTGCATCAGAGGAGATTCAATTTAGACATCAGGAAAAATGTCTTCACTGAAAGGGTTCTCAAGCACTGGCAGAGGCTGCCCAAGGATGTAGTGGATTCACCATCACTGGAGGTGTTTACAAATGGGTAGATGGGGTGCTAAGGGATCTGGTTTGGTAGTGGACAAGTACAGTTGGACTTGGTAATCTCACAGGTCTTTTCCAACCAAGTGATTCTATGATTCTCTGATTCTCTCATGGAGTGCGTCAAAGACTGTGGTACAAGATATTGTAGAATCTATATATTTCAATATGCATATAGTAGTAATTATTAGTTGAAACACTAAATGACCCTTTTATACATAAGAAAAAACGAGAATGACAAACCCATGACTGTCCCAGTGACCACAGACATTTTTTTCATGTAAGGTAAGAAGCCAACTTCCAAATTCCTGGCCCAGGTCACACAGTTCATGGATGTGGATTGACACCTTTGATTACTTATATAAGCTCCCTACACGTCAGGACTTCGTACATGGGAGATGTGAAGGGGCATCAGTATGTCTCATATTTTCCTAGTTTTGCATTAGCTAGGTAAGGCTCTCTGTGAATACAGCTGTTCAAACCAAAATCTTTCATTTTGGAAATACTAGTTAAAATAATGTTCTCATTTTAATATTACTATTTTTCATCTAAAATATTACAAATTTTTTTCAAATTTATTTGTGAATAGAAGATGCCACAAAACCCTGCCTAACTTTATTAAAAAATGTAAATGTTTTCTTTAACCCACTCCATACAGGAGCATACCTGTACTGCTGAGAGACAGCTCTGATACAAGGATAATGTAGAAATCCTCTGCAAACATGACCAATAGTTTTCTTACTCCCTAATGTGGAGTGTCAAATAAAACAGATCTTACTTCCTTTAAATTTGTTGAAAGCTAATTTCTTCCAATTTTCTTAAAATATTTCCTAAAACTGTACATATTTTATATGAATTTACTTTTGTCATCTATGAACATTTCTTGACAGCTTTAGGAAAACTCTGACTTCTCTTTCTCATGCTTTCTAGTACAGAATGCAACTTTCTACTGGATATATGAATGCGCTTAATAGAAATGTTATATTTTATTCACACTTCTGTAGAGAGAAACCCCAAACCAGAACAACAGCTATGCATAGACATTATTAATTACTCGCACCTCTCAGAATGATTTCTCCCTTCTCCCATACATCAGGATAGGTATCCTTCCAGTTATGGACAAATATATTCCACATCTAAACTGCTGTATGTGGACACAAGATCCCAGTGCAAAGCTAATGTCAGAATGGAAAACTCACCAGTTCTGCAGTTTTTAATATGAATTTTTACTCATGGGCTTCTGCTTTTAAGAGATCAATGAAAGTTATGTTAGCATGGAGACAGATCTTTTCTATGGTGTTGAATGACAACATACTGTTTTCAGAATCCTCTGAACAGAAGCTGCTGAGATACCCCAGTCTCTGTGGAGGACGAGGTAGACCTTGACACGAGAAATGGAGAGAAAATGTTGTTGAGTGCCTTGGCTTTTTCCATGTCTTTTGCACCAGGTTAGCTCCATTTTCTCGTCCTTTTTGCTAGTTAGTAGCTGAAGTCCTTGCTGCGTTTTGTATTACTTATTAGCTTCAGCTCCAGCTGAATTACATCCACCCTTTCCTTATCTCCATCTCTCCTTGCTTGGGTAATTTTTCTGTACATCAGGGTCACCCAACTGCTCTTCTATTTTCCTTTTAGCACTCACCTTCACTTAGGACTCTTGGGTCATCTGTGCTGGCATCCTGCCATTCTTGTTCAACTTCCTGCACACTAGGACAGACCATACTTATGCTTTGAAGAGGTTATCTTTGAAGACTAACCAGGTTGCCTTGGTGCCATTTGATGGGGCCAAGTGGATACCTGAGTATGGCAAGGGGTCTCCTCCCTTGAACTCTAGGGTTGTAATTTTCTTCTTTATCCTACTAATTTCTCTTAGAATGTAAAACACTGCAATCACATGGTCATTATGGCCAAGGCTACCCTTGTTCTGCACATTGTCTAGCTGTCTAGTTCTTCCTTGCTTGTGAGTTCTGTGTCCAGCAATGCATCTACTGTAATAGACTTATTGATCACTTGCATCTAGACATTGTCATCAACACACTCCACAAATCTCTTGTACTGCTTATACTGTGCTATATTTCCTTTCTTGAAAATATCAAGGTCATTAAAATTCACTATAATTTCCAGGTCTTGCACTTGTTTCCTATAGCTGTGTAAAGAAGGCATCATCTCAGTTTTTTTGGTCTGTATCCATCCATTGCTGTTTTCCAGTTGCATGAGCGATCCCAAGATGTCTCTGTAATATGAATGAAATAGCTCTGCAGTTCCGTATAGAATTCTAACACCTCTGGTTTTAGTTTGGTGTGTGTACTCACATTCGCACGTTGGATCCATATCCCATTTTTCTTCTTTCATAAGGTAAGTCTGAGAGCTTCCAGCACAGCATTGATCCCTGGACAATTCCTTACTGCTTCACATTAGTTCACTTTTATTCAAGTTCTCCTCCTCTGATATATACAGCTTAACCTCTCATCATTTTAGAGGAATGGCTGATACACAGCAAGAACTCAAACTGCGCACATCTGAAGAAAGATAATGGCCTCTTCTCCCAAGTGACAGGGGACAGGATGAGAGGGAATGGCCTCAAGCTCTGCCAGGGGAGATTTAGGCTGGACATTAGGAAAAAAATTTTCACAGAAAGGGTCATTGGGCATTGGAACAGGCTGCCCAGGGAGGTGGTTGAGTCACCTTCCTGGAAGTGTTTAAGGCACGGGTGGATGAGGTGCTAAGGGGCATGGTTTAGTGTTTGATAGGAATGGTTGGACTCGATGATCTGGCGGGTCTCTTCCAACCTGGTTATTCTATGATTCTATGATTCTATGAAATGAACAAATTCATAAACTAACCAAGAGTCCCAAAGTAAATCTTAATTCTTTGTTCTTAAAACATCTTGTAGTATTCAGCTCAGAATAAATCAGCGTAATTGGAATGCATACCTCAAATTCAGCAGATGATTGTTGTGAAATACACTTGACTTCTTTTCAAAACTGATCCCAGAATAAAAATATATGGCTAAGGAGTGCAACATGCACCAGTGTGGCATCGAGCAAGAGAGGAAAACAAGTATGATTTAAGTATCAAACCTGTGACTACGATGTTCCATAACATGGTACTCTAGTGCAGTCTACCTTGTAGCCTGTTGGGAGGAGAAATTTTGACCCTAATTTTACGTCTGGCATTTTTGAAAAAAAATGGAGCTTGTCTACACTTAGTTCTATAGCTAGTGGAAATATTTCTTCAAAACCAGTGTAAAAAAGAAACATATACAAAATACAGCTTTGTCTAAGAGTGAAAAACAGTGGAGAATTACATCCCTTGACTGAGATCATCCATCATGAAACAATTATTTTTGTATTGTGACCTTGTTCTTCGTTGGTAAAAAAGAAGTTAAATAGCAGCTTTTATTTTACACTGCTCCTCTTTGTCTGTGTTGCATGATGAACAAAGCTCTTTACACTAATAATTCACGCTTAAGCTATCTTAGAATTACAGAAAAATATGACTGGAAAGGGTTTTCCATAGGCTATATTATAGATAAAAAAAAAATCTCATGTCTGAAGTACCACCCAAATTAAGTCAGGAAGTACTCCAAATGATTCCTGTTTCTCCACTGGTGTAGAGAGATCTGCAGACAATCAAGAGATCCCGTCACAGATCTCCTCAACAGCAGAATTTATCCTCAAAGGTTTAGTATTTATAATCCTATTATTTTCTAATCCTATTATTGTAATGTTTGGATGAATTGAATGTATTTCCTCCTTAATCTCTGTGTGATCTCACATATTTCCCGTCAATGATGACTTCTGGCTGACCCTACAAATACTTTATCCTTCAATACTTAAAAATAAATTGGCAGAATAGTTAGGAACATTGTATTTTCTGCAGATGCACCTTACGGTTAGATAATGTCTCTTGACAAAGCTAATACTTATAGAATGCTCTAGAGGTGTTTGATCCCCACCTGATTTCCATGCAGATCATGAATTTTTGCTTTTTACTTGGTCAGTAAGTGGCCACTGTGATGCAATGTTTATTTTAAAATTACGGTTGTGACTGTGCATGGAATAGAGGAACATCTACAGAACTGTTACACATACTATGCAGGAAAAAAATGCTCTGCAACTTTGAATCGCATGGATTTAATGCTATTTAAAGGTTTAACAGTGACATCATAAATCACAAGAAGGTATGAATTAATTTATATCCTACCATAAGCCTAAGATAACATTATAGCCTCAATTTGAAAAGTTGATTATTTTTGCATTTCCTTTGCAATTACATTTCCATTTACTTCTACACTCTCTAAGTTGCTTGCTTATTTTGCCCTTTTGTCCTTATTCCATCATCTCCTGTTTCTACTTTTCTTTTCCATCACGCTTCAGAATGTCCTACTTGAAATGAAGCATACAGAGTTTCCATATAAACAGGTGTATTTTCTGGCAGCAAACCCCACTATACATCAAAGAGAAACCGAGATGTTAAGTGCATTAAAAAGAGAAGAATCAGACCCTGTGATCCGAGTATCCTTGAAATTCACAGAAAGAATGTCAAAATAATGAAATATTTAGGTGACGATTCAAACATAAATGATGAAATTTGCTTATACTTGACAGCGGCGCATTTAATTCTACTATCAACATACCATTAGAGAAGTATTTTCTGTTGTGATAATTATGTAAACTCCATTTACGATCTTCTGCAAACAGTGTAGTCTTTGGTTTCTCTGTAACTTATAATTTGATGCAAGAGAAACTTCTTTTTTCTGTTGTCCATCTATCCAGAACAGCAACAAGGACAGTAGCATGTGAATTACAGTGGCACGACAGACAGATTTGGCAAGCATTTAGCTGGCCAAACTTACTTTTTCTTTGTTTTGCTTAACAATAGCACATATTTGCTGACAGCATTCTACAAAATTAAACACTTTGCATCAATATTTATGAAGTATTTTTGTTTTGGAAAAAGATTATGTAAGCAAATGATAAATGCTTCCAGTGAAATAGTTTCTCAAAAAACCCAACTAGGATGACCAGGACAAAAGGCAGTGAACAAAAATTAAAATGCATGAAATTCCATCTGAAACCAAAAAACAATTTTTATGCTGGGGGCAGGCAAAGGGTGGTCAAATCCTAGACCAAGCTGGCCAGAGAAGTTGTGGATACTCCTTCCTTGGAGATCTTGAAAGCCTGACAGGAGATGGTTCTTGGCAACTATCTTTAGGTTATCTATGCTTAAGCAGGGCATATTAGACAAGATGACCTCCAGAGTTCCCTTACCAACTCAATCATTCTGTTATTCTGTAATTTATAAGTATGGCCTTGGTGGTTGTTCTCCCAGAAAAAGACTCAGGAAATATTGTTTATTGTAGTTTGATTTGCAGGTAATTTCTTGGCTCATATTTTAATGGAGTTTTTTCTCCTCATTTGCTCATCATCTACTTGTATAAATTACAACAATAAATATTTGGTCTCACTGTAGTTAACTTCTGTTTTTACCTTAGATTATTGTGCCTGTATCCAGACATTATACTCCAAGAGATTGTCCTACTAGTTCTTAGAAATAAAACTGAAGTGGTACAAATGAGTTACAGGACTTCTAAAGCTTTGTTTCAAGTCACTATCGATATTCCAATTTAATTCCTTTTCTACAGTGGCAGTTCCTAACCTGTAATGAAGAAATACATTACCATAATAAAAAACATCAGCCTTGGCTTAGGCTGCACAACTAATGTCATGTTAGTATACAGAACATACTACGTAGAGCAACAGAGAAATGAATTCTGGAGCTTCTGAGGAGGCCTTAGATGATATTGCATAGCACTAATAAAAATTCATCATAGATGCATCTAGAAAAGAGGAAAACTAGTTTTCCCTAAAATGCTATGTGGCATAAACTCCAGTTTTTGAAGTGGCTTCTCATTTACAAGACATTATAAGACAGATGCTCATCTTTGCCTGCTTCTAACAGACAACAAGCTCTCACATGTTCTTATATAATGATAGGAAATCATCTCAGCTGAAGGAAGTCAATAAGAAAGCAGGAGCATCTGTGGGACACTGCAGAATGAGGCTTAAATGTTTGATGTTTAGAGATAGTAAAGGAAGGTTACTTAAACAACAAATTCAGAAAGAATACCTAGGGAAAGAACAGTTTCATTATCGGTGGAAAGTGTAAAAAATCTCACTGCAAAGGAGAAATAAGAACTTCAGGATGGGGGACACACCAGTGAAAGTGGTGGTGCTTTCAAACACCACTGACAAGAGTGAGTATAGGTGTCTTCATGCTTTCTCAACTTTCTCTTCCTCTGCTTTTTGACTGGTACATTTTCATCTAAAGTTTCATATAAAGAAATATTCAGAATGATCTTATTACATAAAAATAAAATAATGCCTTATAAGAAAATTTTCAATGGGAGATGAGCAAGAAAATATTGGAGAGCAAAGAGTTAGGGGAAATAACTTCTATTAGAAGTTATAAAATATTATGTTAATTAAACCCTCAAAAAACCCGACATATCGAGGCTTTGCAGATGTCTCTGTAGAAGTCGCCCTCTCCCTGTTCCTTCATCCAAATCAGGATCTCACAGGAAGCCTGCTCAGGATAAGTTGTGAAATGTCTCCAAACATTATCTGTTTATTTACCTATTTACTATTAAATAGCTAATTAATATTGATGATGAAACAGCTGCAAAATTGTTTCAGAATTACCATGGCCTCTACAGCAAAAATCCAGTGCCAGATGCAGGAAAGTCCAAAAAATCTGTCTTGCAAAACACAACTGACTGGGCAAGTATAAATACGCCACATGTTTGCATTCACAAGATTAAAAGCTGCGCTTCAAAGAGCTCCTTTGAAAGCACAACATAGTGGTTTCGATTTTTCCTTACTCAAGAACAAATTCAGTATTTAAACTGTCTTCTGACATTCCTCATACTGCGCCACGTGTGGACCAAACAGTTCTGCGCAGTCCTGGCAAAAGTTTGGCTGTGTTCCACTGCTAGATTTTGCACAGAAGGTATCTGTTTTCATGATTTGTAAACTCTTGGGACAGATCAAATTTAATGCAGACTCACAGGCTAAAGTCACCGATGCTCCTCCATCTAAAAACAGGTATAAACCTAGGAAATACAGTTTTCCAGAAAATGTTCATATTGCAACGCTATCCAAAGTGTAGTTAGACTTAAACGTCTTTGGAGCTTTGTTGTTGCTGCAGATATTTAAGGATGCTTTCCATAAAGCACTAGAGTCCTTTTCCCCATATGTAGGAAATTATGCAGGGAAATGAAGACAGCAGCATGGCTGAGTTGAGACCTGCTGGTCAAACTAAAGAAGAGGAAACTGCACAGGCAGTTCAAGTAGGGGCAAGGAACCTGGGAAGAGGATAGAAGTGCTGTCTGTAGAGATGGGTCAGGAAGGCCAAGGTGCAGCTGGAGCTGAATTTGGCAAAGGAAGCAAAAACTAACAAGAAGGGCTTCTACAGATATATCAGCCAGAAAAGGAAGATTAAAAAAAGCATAACCTGACTAATGAATGAAAATGTTGACCTCATCAACAGACAAGGAGAGGGCTGAGGTACTCAACAATATTTTTGCCTCAGTCTTCACTGACAACTACTCTCTTCAACCCTCTTTGGTCAATGGACCACAAGATGGGGACCAGCGGGATAAAGCTCCTCCCTCTGTAAGGGAAGATTAGGTTTGTGACCACTTGAGGAACCTTGACATATGTAAGTCTATGGGACCTGATGAGATGCATCCTAGAGTCCTGAGGGAATTGGCTGATGTGGTGGCCAAGACAATCTCCATGATATTTGAAAAGTTACGGCAGTCAGGAGAAGCCCGTGGTGACTGGGGGAAGGGGAATGTTGTCCCCATTTAAAAAAATGGTAGAAAGGAGGACCTTGGGGACTACCAACCTGTCTGCCTCACCTCTGTGCCTGGGAAAGATCATTGAATGGATCCTCCTAGAAGCCATGTGAAAGCATATGGAGGATATTCGAGACAGCCAGCATGGCTTCACCAGGGGCAAGACCTGCCTGATCAACTTCGTGGGTTTCTGTGATTGGGTAACCACATCAGTGAACATGCGAAAAGCAATGGATGTGATCTATCTGGACTTCTGTAACGCCTTTGACACGGTCCCCCACAACATCCTTCTCTCTAAATTGGAGAGATGGATTTGATGGGTGGATAGTTTGGTGGATAAGAAATTGTTTGGACAGTCACATTCAGAGAGTAATAGTCAACAGCTAGATGTCCAGACTGAGATCCATGACAAGCAGTGTCCCTCAAGGGGTCTGTACTGGGAACAGCACTGTTTTAATATTTTCGTTGATATAGACAGTGAGATCGAGTGCACCCTCAGCATGTTTGCAGGTGACACCAAACTGAGTGGTACAATTGTTATGCCAGAAGGATTAGATGTCATCCAGAGTGACCTAGACAGGCTGGAGAAGTGGGCCTGTGTGAACCTCATGAGGTTCAACAAGGCCAAGGGTAAGGTCCTATGCCTGGTTTGGGGCAATCCCCAATTTCAGTACAGGACAGGGGATGATGTGATTTGAGCAGCCCTGAGGAGAAGGACTTGGGGTTCTGGTTGATGAGTAGCTTGATATGAGCCAGCAATGTGCTCTTACAGCCCTGAAGGCCAACCATGTCTTGGGAGGCATCCCAAGCAGCGTGGTCAGCATGTCAAAGGAGGTGATTCTGCCCCTCAACCCCTCTCTCATGAGACCCCACCTGGAGTTCTGGAATCCCCACATAAGAAGGACAAGGAACTGTTGGAATGGGTCCAGAGGAAGGCTGCAAAGATGATGAGAGGGCTGGAACACCTCTGCTATAAGAACAGGCTGAGAGAGTTGGGGGTTGTTCAGCCTGGAGAAGAGAAGGCTCTGGGGAGACCATATAGTGACCTTCCAGTACCTGAAAGGGGTATAAAAAAGCTGGGAAGTGACACTTTACAAGGTACTGTAGTGATAGAATGAGGAGGAATGGCTTTAAATTGAAAAGGGAAAGATTTAGATTAGACCTTAGGAAGACATTTTTCATGATAAGGGTGGTGAGGCCCTGGCATATGTTGTGCAGGGAAGTTGTGGCTGGAGGTGTTCAAGGCCAGGTTGGATGGGGCTTTAAGCACCCTGATCCAGTAGGAGGTGTCCCTGCCTGTGGCAGGGGGCTGGAACTGGATGGGCATTGCGGTCCCTTTCAGCGCAAACAATTCAGTGATTCTAAATGGTGACTTCACATTTGACTGGGGAATTTAGGTGCAACCAATACCTCGACAGCAAATAAAACAACTCAGTGACACCCTTTCACTGTACTCATCTCCCCCCCAAATATTCTTGTGTATGAAAGGTATGGATTTTTATTCTACTATTGATCTCCCTCTTCTTTAAGTTTTTCAGTAGCATTGCACAAAATTAGTTGCTTAAGGAAATTGTTTAGAGAAGCAGATTACTGTAGGAACACAAGAATAAAAATGCAGTGTGGAAAGTACTTTCAAGCGTCCAAACTGGTGTCTGTGTTAAGTAGGTATTACTAGCACTTCTAAAAGAATATTGAAATCAAGGTGGAGAGGAAAATTAATTTGTCTAAAGGCCACTGGAAGAGTAATTTTCAGAACTGGGACTATAGCTCTGGAAATGCTGTTCACTGAGGACCACACTTCTACCTGGCCTATCTGTCAAAGGCACTAAATAACAAATATCCACTGTTTTTGTAACTACAGTGCTGACACTCCTCTCACCTGAGAGCAGGTCAGTTTTTCTCCTCACTGTATGCTTGTCACAAACACATCAATGAGTTTACTGAGTCAGTTGGGAAGGTGTCAAGACAGGAAGAGTACAGAGCAGTAATTAAGAAAGAAGGACACTTGAGGGGGCATTTCATTGTGATTGTTCCCCTCACAAATCCCTCCTGTTTTTCTCACTGTCTAGCACCCATAAATGCTGCATCACCTTTTCAATATTCCCAGATGTTTCAGTCAAAACATCAAGAATAAGGTGCAGATCTGTACCCTTCCCATCCCTGACAAAAATATATAGTATTTACTACTAATCCAAGTAGCTGTGTTGTTTAACTGTTTAAAGATTGTAGGACTCATAATCCCCCAAAAGATGTTAAATGTTGTCAAGTTAAATCATCAGCAGCGCTTGTTAAATATCAGGATTTAATCTATCTGGAATCAACAACGAAACAGCAGCCACGTCAAAATGTGAGCAACTATGACCTCAGACCTATGTGTATTTATCATGTGCTGGATTTCCTGGCTCACTGAAGCCAAGGGGGAAAACTCACTGAACTAGTCCAGCTCAGAGGTTAATCCTGCAATTAAAACATCAGCTTTACAAAGCACCTAAAACAATGACTCTGAATTGGAAAGCATCTCACAAATTTTCTGTCTTAAAAGTGAGGCATGTTAGTGAGTTCTAGGTAGAAACTTCAAGTAAACTGGTGGTGCTTCTCAGCAGGAGGGACTTCTTGTCCATGTATTCATACAGCTGCAAGGAATCAGCTGTAGCATATGGGAAATATATGTATAAGAAAAACTTAGCAACAAGCAGCTGGAAAAAAGAGGCAATTCACCTGTCAGATGGATGACTTCATGACTGCAGCCTTGCTCTCCTGCACCTTGGTAGTCCGGCAGTTGACTGGGGTAGGCTCTGCATAGGGTAACAGATAGGTTTTCTGCTTATCTGCATGTTGCAAATCAGCTTTTAAACCAGGATGTGGATGAAGAAAGTACTTTGAAGGAGGCAGCACTTCTAGGCTGGGAGCTGGAGCACTTCTGTCTCTCTTCTAAGTCTATTTTAAAATATAGTCTTGAAAAGCAAATATTCTGTGAAGTGTACATGAATACTCTAAAGATGTGAGAGCTCACAGGAAGCAAGGTGATGCTTTCTAAAGCGGGGGAAGCTCTTTTAGGAAAAGTAATGACATCTATGAAGTCATGTGTGTGCAAGAAGGCAACATAAAATGGAAAACTGTCTTCCTTTCAACAGTCATTCACATGATGGTGAGCTGCTCTTCCTTCCCCTTCCCTTTCCTGTACACCCTCAACAATTTTATGACTTTGCAGTTTGGGATTTAGGCCACAGTGATGGCAAACCCCAGCAACAGCCCATGAAAAACACCACAGCAACATTTCTCCCTATCTGAACTGCACATTTCTTCGGCTACCTCTGATGATGTTGGGTTATGTGAGGTTAAATTTCCCTTCTCTGAACCCTATAGCTTACTTGTGTCTGAAAGAAAGATAATCAGAGGGTTGGAGCACCTCCCATACAAGGACAGGCTGAGAGAGTTAGGGTTGTTCAGCCAGGAGAAGAGAAGGCTCCAAGGAGACCTTATGGCAACCTTCCAATACTTGAAGGGAGCCTAAAGTAAGCTGGGGAGAGACTGTTTACAAAGTCTTGTAGTGATAGGACTAGGGGCAATGGCTATAAACTGGACAGGGGCAGATTTAGACTAGACATAAGGAAGAATTTCTTCACTATGACAGTGGTGAGGCCCCGGAACAGGCTGCCCAGGGAAGTTGTGGCTGCCCCATCCCTGGACGTGTTCAAGGCCAGGTTGGATGGGGCCTTGGGCAGCCTGATCTAGTGGGATGTGTCCCTGCCCATGGCAAGGGGGTTGGAACTAGATGATCTTTAAGATCACTTCCAACCCAAATATTCTATGATTCTATGAAAAAAAACACTTCCACCATGGGGATCTGCCCAGCTATCCAGCTATCCAGCTACCCAGGTGACATTCAGCACGGCAAATCCTTCCTACATCTTCAAAACAGCCTGATCTGTGGTTTTTAGTTTCTTCCTGTAATATAACGCATATTATGTATTCTCTGGATGTGATGAGATGAGTGTGGAGTATATTGATTTTCCACTTATCTCCACACATTATAAGAATCCTCAGCCTTTGGTGTCACTATTATGCTGCTTGTGCATACCTCTGTATTTAGTTCTCATGAGGCTAAAATGTTTGTATGACTTGACTTTTCATTGTTAACTAAGAGAGGGTCTTGAGAGGAAGCTGAACTGCACTGTGAAGCCATCCGTCATCTTTCCTGGCCCACCAGCTGCTGGAAGTGCATGCCTCAAGCAGGGTGGTCATCCTGAGTTCAACTGAGAAACAGTGCTGTGTTTCTGGTCCCAAGAACCTGAAAGAATGATAGGCTTTTTTATTCCCTAATCTGGCTCTTAATCAATAAGAGAGAAAAGTGGATTTGTAAACAGTTGATTAGATTTGCAAATAGATCTTCTCCTTCCCAGTTTTGTTAGTTAAACTAGTGGAAACAGGAAAGCCTTATCCTCAACAGTCTAGATGTCAATACATGTGCTCAAGGACAAAATGGTTTCTTTTTGGAGAAAGAGAAAGACTAACTCTGATGTTTCAGAGCTTCAATTTCCTTTCCTGTCTCCTTCAGGTTCTTCAGTGTCCTACACAGCAATAGCCCTGCCCCGGAGATCACTGCTGCAGAAGCTCTCTGGACTCTGGAGCCTCCATCTGTCTGAGAGAACAAAGATCCACCCTGAGCCTTGCAGGGGGCTGGTGATCTTCCCCTGTTTACCAGCAGCACCCTGGCTACCAATGTACCCCTTCCTTTACACAAGCAGAAATGTTTGTGGTCAGAAAGCTTGTGCAGAACATTCCTCTAATGCCTTCAGTAGGTGGGCTCGCACTGGGTGACCAGAACAACTGTTGGCTGAGGTCAGCCAGCCAGGAAAACAATAATGTCTCTAGCCTCCTGAGTGTCGTAACTCTAACACCAGGATTAAGGCTGCTACGCTGTACGCGGGATGTTACATCTCTTGCAGCTGACCTCAATCAGCAGCCATGTAGACCACCTGGGGGAGAGGGAGTGGAAGGAATACAAAAGGTTTTATTAAACCCAAAAGAACAAAAGGAAGAGAGCCTTGAACCCTCCAACAAAAGGAGGAAAGTTCTTGTATGGCAGGAAGCCAGTGATATTTTTTTAAAAAAGATTTTCCCCCCTCCTTTGTACTTCAGCCACTAAAACCTGTCTCATATCTGCAGCTGCACGGGGGAGATCCTCCAACCTAACTCCCATGACTTAAAATAAAGTATTAATCTTGCAGCTGCTAATAGAGCACAAAAGGAGGGAGGGGAGAAGGAGAGTTTTCTTGGACTAAGTGCAGGACATAGGAGGAAATAGCTTGATCCTGCCTTATATGGGGCCTATAGGAAAGATGGAGACAGACTTTTTAGCAGGGCCTGTTGTGACAGAACAAGGAGTAATGGTTTTAAACTAAGGGAGGGTATGTTTAGAGTCGATGTAAGGAAGAAATTTTTTACAACGAGAGTGATGAAACACTGAAAAAGGTTGCCCAGGGAGGCAGTGGAGGTTCCATCCCCAGAAATATTCAAAGCCAGGTTGGATGAGGCTCTGAGCGTCCTGATCTGATTGAAGATGTCCCTGCTTCTGCAGGGGTTTGCACTAGATGACCTACAAATTTCCCTTCCAGCTCAAAGCAGTATATGATGCTATGATTCCCTTCTAGTATGCACTCATGTTTTCATGCCACCATCAGCAATCCAGGAAAGACTGTCAACCACAGGGTCCAACAAAATGCAGGTGTGAAGTAATAGCAGAAGGATGCAGTCAGTCTCAATAGCAGTACTGTTATGGCCATAGTGGCACCCTGGCTCTGAGCAGCAACAGTCATGTTATAATTATGAAAAAAATGACATTTTTTTGTGGGGAGGGTTTTGTGGTCTAGGTAGGTATTGCACTGGAAAAGGCTGAAGTAGGCATTTAAGAATTTCATTTAATTTTTCAGCGTTCTTCAAGATTCAGCTGTGAGTCACAAGATTTTTTGTATTTCTAAGGTGTTTCACAGGGATAGGTCTCTTTAAATCCTTGTACAGGCTTGGTTCCAAACTAGGCACAATCAACAGTACATTTTAAAAAAATACCATTAAAGCTTTCTGAAACCTTAGTGACTCAGCCTTTTTTTAAGGAAAGATAGCTTTCTGTTAGTTGAATATGCCGTTAATAGTAATTACCATCACAAAGATCACTAAAATTCATATCACAGTGGTGCCTGGTGCTACATGTGCATGAGGAAGGAGAAGCAAAGTTTAAATTTGTTTTACAAAAGGAAATTAAGGCACATAAATTCATATTAAACTTAGCTAATTTTAGATAACTAACACAGGCACTTGATTAGAAATGCTATTGTCTCTATCTTCCCAGTTGGTCACTGGATAAAGACGTGCACATCAGAGGGCAAATAAACCTATATTTTAAAGCTGAATTGCATCTCAGAGGTCCTTCCCTCTCCACTGATGAATAAGAGAACTTAAAGCAATTGCAGTCTTAATTAGACGCCTCTGTTATATCCCTGAATTTAGGCTGGGATAAATCAGGCCAAAGAAATGAAATGACTGTCCAACGAATATGAGGTAAACATGCGGCCAGGAGCCAGACCTAGTCCATTGCTTGATTACAAATAACACTATTTCACAAATATGTCTTTAAAGCCCGCTGCTGATTTACACAGGATTCACTCATAGAGGCCTCAAGGAATATTTATTTAAACTAGCACTGAAGTAATGTTTAATTTTTTTTTAAAATGCTCTTATCTCTATTATAGAATTCAGAAAATTTAGTCTGGCAGAGATGTGAATTTTCTAATGGTGACAGGCATCAATAAAAAGAACAGAAAGAAAATCAGTCAAACAACTATAAGAATAATTGCTCTGTAAGGTAATGATTATAAAATAAATGATCAGGAATTGTATCCATTGGGTTTTCACCCTTCTCATTTTTAGTAGGATAGGAAAATATAAAACCTGCATTAAAATGATAATGTTGAGGTTTTTAGTAACACTGAACTGGTGAGGAAAATCTCTAATAGAAGGTTTATATCTTGCAGCATAATGCCCAGGAACAGAAAAGGCAGTAATTTTATTTTTTTTCTTGCAAGAGCTGCTGAGTCAGCCAAAGCAGGGCATACCTGTAATTGTTTGATGCCTGGACCAAAAAAAGATCTTTGAAACCTTGAAACTGGTGGAATACTTATCCCAGAGCCTGATTAAAGCTACACATTATCATTACTTCTGAATGCAACTGGTTATAAAAAGACCTTCTGTGAGAGAAAGAAGTTTTGCTTTGGAAATGATTATGGAGTAGAGCTGGTTAACCTTCGGCTGAGCACTTAACCACCTCAGTTGGGCAACAGTTAAGTTAAAAGCAAACTGGAATGAGGATCAATAACTTATTCTCAGTAAAGTTCCTGTGTGAGATCTTTCTTCTTGCTCTGGCCTCATTCTGCCACACAGATGAACCAGAGGGACTCAAAGCAGCATTTGGAGAATCCTTCGGGTTGACACATTGCAGATGATAGGTGTAAACGGGTCATTAAAGGACTGTTTCACAATCTCTTGTGTAAGAAGGGCAAAAAAGAGGGAAGGGCTCTTCCAGAAAGGTCAGAACATTCTCCAGTCAGACTTACTGAGTTGAAATGCCACAGTTTAATCCACAAGGCTGTCTAAATTTTGGAAAAAGCCTTACAGCAGCTCAAAGTTGGGGCAGAAATGTGTCCTAAGCCTATGAATTTCCCTGCAGAATTTCCCAGAAACAATAATCTTCTGTAAAATCAATGCCATGCCATGCAGGTGTTTCCTAGGATAAAATCTCTACACAGGTGCTATATTGGACCAACCAGGGGTGTTGCTGTTCAGAAGAAAGGAAGAACTGTTTGAGGATGTGATAATCAATGGCAACTTTGGTTCTAATTACCATGTTAAAACAGGGTTCATAATCCTGAGGGGGTTGCTAAGGGCAAGAAGGAAAGTACAAAACTTCAGCAGGCTTCAGCTTACTCAAGGAACTGGTGGATGGGGTGCTGTGACAGGCAACTCTGAAAAGTAAAGGAGCTCAAGAAGGCTGGCAAGTCAACCCACTCCAAACAAAAAATGGTGTATCCTAATACTCAGGAAAATAAGCAGAGTTATCAGGAGACTGGCTTGGCTAAACAGGGAACTCACAGTGAAGTTCCAACAAAAAAAGCACATATCCATGTGGTAGAAGTGGACGAAAGCCAAACCTTAAATAGGCTTGAAGCTAACAGGAGATGTCAAGAACAAGAAGAAAAGCTTCTACAAATATGGCCCGCTAAATGAGGTAAGAAATTTACTGACAACTGACATAGGTAGGACTGAGGTACTCAAGTGTCTTCTATGCTTTTTATTTACCTCCTAGGCCTTTTGTGCCCTGAGTCAGGATTCTAGAAGGAAGCAATAGGCACTAACAGAGGTGCTCAGATCCATGAATCTCCTGGGAATCTTGTTCCACACAGTTCTGTTGGATAAGATGGTGTATGTTCAAGGATGTAGAGGGAGCTGATGGCAATATAAGGACAGTGTCTGTTATAGCTGAAAGGTAATGGAAATGGAGAAAGGCTTGAGAGGGGACAGAAAGGGAAAGTTACATCTATGTTCAGAAAGGGAAAGAAGTTTGATCCAAGCAAATACAGGCTGGTAAATCTATGAAGCTACCAAGAGGGTAAAGTCTGAGGTGCAGAGTGGAAAAATACAGGGGGATGACACTGTACATAAACAGAAGAATTTCACTGAGGTGTAACTAAGCCTTGATCTCTGGCCTTAGTTTTCCAGAGAGATTGTAGAACATCCAGCATCGGAGGTTTTCAAGACCTAATTGAACAAAGCTGTGGGAGACCTAGTGTGAGTTCACTGTTGACCCTGCTTTGAGCTGGAGGATGGAATATATACGACTTGCCAAGGCTCCTCTAAACCTGGATGTTTGTGTGTTTCTGTGATGCTGCAAAAACATATGCATCTAATTACTCTTACACATGGGAAATGTTGAGCTCATGGAAATAAATGATTATTTGAAATTGAAATTTTCCAGTGCAGTAAGGATGATATTTGACTGAGATACTACAAAAGGACCTTGTAAGATCATGTAACTGAGCAATAAAATGATATATGGAACAGAAAAAAACCCCTGTTTTACTTATAACCTCAGTGTTACCACACAGGAGCAGTATTTTTGAGATACATTGTTGAGACATTTCAATAAAAAAGTGATCTTACAGCTCAGAGCTTGATAGCAATCAGAAAAACAAAGCCAGTCTAGGAAATGGAAAAAAAAACCCAGATGCTATCATTGTGCTCAAACACCTCTTGAATACTGTTTGCAGTTCTGATATTTTTATCTCCAAAATATCTAGTGGAAGGTGCTTATAAGGGCCAAAAGTATGATCAATAGTGCAGAGGAGATTCCATATGAAGTATGACTAAGTAGAAGTCTTGAAAAGAGAAGATGTGGGGTGGGAGAGACTTGAGACAGTTCTCCAGGCTATAAGTAGCATGAAGAAGGTGAATAGACACTGACTATTCACCATCATTTTTACCATGGAAATGGAGGCATCAAAGAAAGACACATCAATGCAAACAAAAAAATTTATGGTTGGAAAAAGGGCTCTTCTTGCAAGTGAGCTGAGGAAGCTGTAAGTTTAGGTGGGGTCAAGTAAGACTTAGCAATATTACAGAAGAGGAAGCTATTGAGGATTATGCAGAATTTACATAACATTTGCATAAAAATCCCCTCCAACTCAGGAATTCTCTGAATTGAAAGTGAGTGAAAGCCAGGGAAGTAGTGAGAGATCAAGCACATAAACTTGCTTTCTTTTTCTTTCCCCTGAATGTCCCTTACAGCCACTACTGAGCAGGCAATGATCATTGACCGGACACAATATGATCATGAAATTTCTGCCATTATTACAGTGGCATTTTCATCTTATAGGGACATTGATAAAGAGTGAGAAGTCCTCCTTTAGAAGAATGTGGCTACTCACACAAATACATATTTACTGATAAATTTTATAGAGCTATGAGGAGATGAGGCAAAATTTAGTGAGAAGTCACTTCTGTTCATCTCTTCTAATGATTTGTAGGAAGGGTTTATCTTAAAACAACACTCATGAACTCTACTCAGGCAGCAACATATTAAAACCAATTACAAGTATAGTACATAATCTGAATTATAAATTCTCCTGTCTTTAGATTGGGTGTTTGTGAAGACATTACTTTATCATTTGTAAAATCTATTTTTCTGACAATGACTGTACAAATGTAAAGAGAGACTATCATTATTTAACTAGTCCTGCCTAACAGAAAGCACTATGAACTCCACCAAGAATCTGAATTCACAGTATTTCTTTTACAAAATACCTCATAAACATTACCCTTAGTTATAGTTCCCTAGTTAGAACTGCACATTTCCTTAACTGTAAAAATCCAGTTTTAAGACATCTCATTGCCACAAAGAATCAAAAAGATAAGTGATCAGTTATATATTTTCTACTAATCTGTTATCCCTTCAGATGAATATACTTTTGGCTTATGTGTATATAAACCTACAAATCTAACTGTTAAAGCTTTCCTGTGCACAAAATAAAACTTTCTCAAAGGCTGGCAAAAAACTATGGACCAAATACTACACAATGGGTTCGAGGACCTTTGAAAACATCACAAGTCTGTGCTTCCGGGGTGAGATGTGTCTCATCATCTTGATTTTCTGAGATAAATAGTACATCGTGCATTAAAGAACAGCAGAAATCTGAACCTTATCAAAAGAAAAACCTACTTTACACACTTATTTCCAGGAGGAGAATGGGAGAGAAAATGTATGACCAACACTACTCAAGTTGTTTTCAGCAGTGACTGCAGTAGCTCAGATATCCTACTTCTGTGAGCAGAAATGGATCTGAATAAAATAGAAAACAAACAAATAGACAGAAACACCAGATTTAGGCAAAGCAATTTCTGACTTTCTGTGAATGTCTTTATTCCTCTATACATGTGTGTATACATGGATGTGCACACATATGTGTACAGAAATGTGTGCGTGATACAGCCAAACACCAGTATGTAGCAGTAATCATAAATTGCTGGTATTTATCTCATTTCTGTCACACTTTCTATGTATAAATTGACACATTATATTAATTTGCATCATAGCCAAATTATGCATGCAATCAATAAGTACCTTTTCCAGTTAAGTTGTCATGGGTTTTGGCTTTCTGTTTTCTCAGAAACAACAAGCACCCTGGCCAAATATGTGCTTGCTCTTCTGCACTGTAGTTAGAAAAAAAAACCAACAAAAACCAAACAAAAAACAAATGCAGCAGATTGCAGATGATTCCTATCCGACTTGTTGCAATCTCCAGTTCTTTAATCTTGTGTCACAGCTGAAGGTTAGGTTGACCCATGTGATTCTCAGTAAAACAAGAGGTGGGGGTAAAAAAAGCTAAGAAGACTCTTGTGATAAACCGTGTTTAATTCTATTTCAGAGAAAACAATCATCTCTCTCAGTGGGATGATAGCTGAAAACTGCAAAAGCTCACACAAATACACAGTGCTGTATCATTCTTGGTTTAATAAAAACAATTTATATGCAGGGTAGTGAACATGAGGAAAGTTATGGAAAACATTTCTCACCCAAGGACAGAGTACCAGATGTGCTAAGACTTATGGGAGCAATCAAAGGTGGCCAAGGCTCTGCTGTGGGCCTTATTAAGTTAGACTGTGATGCAGCACCTTCAACTTATTAAGCTGTCGGGAGTTTCAGTGATTAAAACCAAAGAAAGGTCAGTCACAGACCTTCAGCATTTCCCTGGACTGGTATTTTCTTTTAGGCCTTAGACCCTAATGAAGGCACTTCACTCGATATGTGGATTTTTTTTAAATTGGTCTTTTGAGCTGGATTTGTCTATAGCTTGAGAAAATCTTCAATAGATTTTGCTTCCTCAGAACTCTGCATACAGTTATCAAAAATCCTAACCAATAGTAAGAGATGAGGCCTTATAGGATGGCTTTGCATATCATCACTGCTGGAGATCAAAGGAACAGGTTAATGGGGATCTGGGGAAGTTTAATTATGTCCTAGGTAAGGAACGAGGGTTAGTGGCTGTAGGTGGGGCTGCTATAAATAAGCTTTCAAAGCTCTGATAGCTGAAGTCTAATGTTTGTAAAAGGTATAATAAAACCAGTATTTCCTATGGATTTAAGGTTGCCAAAATCAACTCGCTAGTCCTAAAAAGCCACATGGCAGGAGCAGACATAATGTGCTCCAGCTACAAGCGGTGTCAATGGTATTTTCTGAGCCCTTCTCAGGTGGGTTAAAGGTTGTTGTTTCATCTACAGAGACACATATTACTGCTTACAAATCTTTAATTATAACAGTACTATGAAGTGTTTTTTTAGTCTGGCCTCTCCATCTCTGGATATCTAACGGCTTTACAAAGTTAGCAAGCATACAGAACTCTCATAATTTGTTTTGGTTTTTTTTTTTCCTTTTCATTGATGCTTCCTGTATCAGTTATAATGGCATATTTAGGGTGGACCGGTGCTTCGGCAACACATATCCCAGTGTCTTCATAAGCTTTTAATGCAGCTGTAATGATACATTCTGGAAGCCTGGCACACCGGGCCTTATGTTTATTTTAAAATATTAATGTATTAAAATCAGCCTGGCTGGTTTTGTGTACCACAAGATAAGGAGGGAAGATTTTGTGCCCTTTAGAGTCTAACAAATGAAAAATACCACCCTGTTTAAAAGTAGAACATGATCATTCTTCTCTGTTAAGATTCATACACTTTTGGTACCTTCCTTCATTTTAATTTTAAAATTGTTGAGTATTAAGTGTTCTGAGATCATTGGGAGACCTTTGTAGACGTTTTAATATTGCTTTTTATACAGATATAATGATATTCATTCTTGTATGATAGATCAACATGAAACCAGAAAGAAATTTACATGCTATGCTTAACACTCAAGAAGAGAAACTGTGAAGTACTTAATCCTATTAATTAAACTAAAATGTGCTTTTCCATCATCTGTAGATGATTCTGTTCTTATTTTGTAATTCTCCTTTTTACTCAGTGAATTACAAGACCCCCACAGTAACCCACAGGATGGCTTGGAAATCCTTCTTGAGTGGAGCTAGAGTGGGAAAAATGGAGCTGGGTGTAGTGGTCATGTTTGTTGTGGAGTGTCAAATCTAGTGCAGGCTCTGCCAAAACACATTTGGGGTGGCATCTGCCATGTCGAGTGATGACAGAAGGAGCACAGCATTATTCTTCTACCTGTCTCCCTTCTAGCTCATGAAACAGCCCTCCAAAGAGTAAAGATCAGCTTGCAGTTGCTGCAACTACATTTTGGGCTGAAATCTCATCTCTAACAACGAGTTGTGTTTTATTATCTTTTATTTGGTTGTTTGCCAACATTAGTGAAATATTTCTGGTGTTTTAAAGCTGAGTCTCAGTTTTAATTCATAATGGATGTGTCTATGGAAACCTATGTATTCAGCAGTATATATTGAGAATTAGGAGACTGAAAAGTTTTGCCTGCACAAAGTTGGAGAGGACAATGTACCATTATCTTACAGTCCAGCTGATTTCATATAGCATTTGGCCACAAAATTGCAGTAAAATTTCAGGCCTTTGCTGGATCTACAGGATACTCCGTCAAATTTGGCTAATTACACAAAGGTAATCAAGGGACATCAAAGGACATGCCTACTGATAGCTTCCTGCGTCTGGAAAGACCTTGGTTCACGCCATTCTGCATCAGTCCCATAGTCCAGAATGACCTCTTCAGAGCTGCTCAAACTGATAAATGCAATGCATCATGAAAGAATAGACAAATAAGTACCTACAGTACACACCAGAATTAGTTCTTTAGGTCTATTCTACTATTTATCAGACAATATTTTTTTCAAAGCCACACTAGGCCGTTTAATAAATATTTTTATTTTCTAAAGAATTATCTAGGTCCCTTATTCCAGGATTTATTTTCAAGCAGATAAATGGTAATGAAAATCTTTCTAAAAGTTGGGATTTTCTTGTGCAAACAAAGTGAACCTTCTTTTTTTAAAAAGCCGTACCACTGTATCTGAAGGCCTTGAGCTTCAGAAATAAACGGATGGACACAAGAAAGTCAACATGAAGTTTAACATTCCATTTTAGTATTAAGTCATAGTCTATCAACTTTTTAATATTACAAGAAACTTATTATCAATAGTACATGTTTGCCAGAAAATCCAACCGAGAAACTTTTGTAATAAGTAAATGAAGTTGAACTGAAACATCAGGGCAATGGCTTGAAGAGCAACTGGAGAAAGATGTATCTGAGATATATAACAATCAGGGAGAAAATACCTTCCAGAATGACTAAAGCAGCTTCTCACATAATTGGGCAGGATTTGGAGGCAGCAGATTTGAGAGGAGTCAGGAGAAGGATAAAAGCTCTCTGCTTGCATGCATCTAAGGGAAACACTTCTCTTGCTCTGGCTGAGCTCAAGCTCTTTTTGCAGAGGTTATCACTTCATTGGTCATTCAGAGTAGCATTGTAAATATGGCAACACAGATAGAAAATGTTCATTTTTCTCAAGAAGTTGCAGAATTAAATGTGTGTTAGGTTTTGCCTTGGCAAAAAGGTCATCTGCAGAGAAGCCTCTTGGAGAAAAAGGATGACAAAGCTCAAGGAAAGGTGGTAGCTTACATCTGAAATGCTTTTCTATCTCATTATAAATGAAAGCCAATACATCTGACAGATGATAAAATTACTTATGGACAATATTTGTGTCCTTTCCTTTTCTAATCCTGTCTAATAACCAGCTCCACCCTGGTATTCTGTCGATTAAAATATAAATGGAATTTTACTGTTTTTTTCTGCACTGTTCCATGGTGGTTGCTTGTTTTGGTTTTTTTTTAGAGCTACAGTAAAAAAGCCCATGTCTAACATTCAGGGTTTTTTAACCAACCACTTTCCATAAGACCCAAACATTTCAAGTGCTACAGGAAATATTAAAATGGAGATGCTTTTAGCTTTGAGACAAGATCAAGCAGACTTATATCAAATAGAGAGCTTGTAATACAGGCTTATGAGGGGTTAGAGTAGATATCGTTCATACTTAAATTAACTCAACTTCCAGCTGTGAGTACATACAGGATATTTCCTTCACAGGCACAGCCTCCCATTGAAGTCCTTGCCCACCCAATTCTGTTAACCAGCAGCCATGGCGGCATTCAAGACAGCTATTTTTCTTTCTCTTTTAAAGCTTGTGTTTAATGTGGTGTTCAGGACTCATATGAAAGACCCGTGACATAAGATACCAATTGCTGTTGCCACTGAGCTGGGATGAGGCTGTGGGTATTTACCGTATTTGATGGTACAACTGATGCCTTACTAACTTGGAGTTCTGACACCCTACATAACCAAAGAAAGAGGTAATTATTTGGGGACGGTAGAGAGAAAGGATACCCTAATCAACTGAAAATTGTAACTTCCCTTTAAAAATGATATTTTTAAAGGAGAAACCTCTGTGAATCATCTGCTGCTGGCACCCATATTTCCGATTTCCTACACTGCCTATATAGCTAATTAGCATTAGAAAGTGATTTCTGATTAGTTTATATAGTTATGGGTAAAGACAACTGATTTTTCTCCATATCTTCATTAAATGTTCTGTCCAAAACCTCTGTTGAGAAATACGTCTCATGAGTTTTCAGAAGTCCCAATGAACTGAACAGATACAGATCTTGTCTGGTGTGTCATTAAACCTTCATAATTAATAATAAATTCTTTCTATTTTTGAGAAAACCATTTAGGTTTTCTTGATAGTTGGACTTTATGATCTCAGAGGTCTTTTCCAACCTTAATGATTCTCTCATTCAAATAATTTTTAAGAAAATATATTTAGTCATTAACAATTGCAACTGTAGGGATATAGTTTTACATACGGAAACATAATGTTCCAATTTATTTCTCTGATGTGTGTAGTTTTTAATTCCTTTCCTCAGATGCTGCTTCTGAAATAGACAAAATTGTCTCACAGGTGTAAAGACTGATGGATTTTCAGCCCTTGCAGAGTGAGACAGGGCTCTCACATATGCCTGCTGCTGTAAAAATTTCATTTTTGCCATACTAGGTCTGCATAACGCATGACAGCCATTTAGGAGGGCTTATGGTTGGACTTGATGATCTTAGAGGTCTCTTCCTTAACAATTCCATAATTCTAGGATTACAGGAAGATGATTCTGGCCCTGTTCTGCAAAGGGGTGAGAATTTGGCAAACACCTCCTCTCACCAGAGCTATCCATTGTATTTTCTACACTTACTGCCAGCAGCGTGCTCTAAAAGGTGAAATTTGGAGTTTGTGTTTACAAGTGTGTGAGCCAAGAGTGTGGAGGATGAGTCAGGGTGGAATGACTTTTGCATTGAAGTTAATGATATAACTCCTACTAATTTTTAAGAGAAATAGTGTTTTATCTCTTTTTTTCTACACACCCCTCTGTAATGTGCACACAAGGACTAAAACCCTCATTCTGCCCCAGGACCTTTAGCAATTTACCTGGAAAGACTGCACAGTTGCTACGTATCGTGAACAAAGTTGGCTTGGCTGTCATCCATCTGGACGTACAAGTTGCTCATGAAAATGTTCTGTTCAGCTTATCCTAAAGGAAGAGGTAATGCACTTCATTTCCAATTCAGCACTTCAAAAGTGAATTTGCTGGCATCAGGTGCAGGTGGATGCTGCTTTTGTGAGTGCTGAATTTTATAGTTCATTTAGAAAGTGAGAAAAGTGTAGCATTTCCTGTATATTTGCTGTTTGAGCAAGGGATCTCCCACTAGCCTGGTTAGATATTGCATTTATCACCATAGCAAATTACCCGAATTTTAAAAATATTTTAAAAAAAGATGTTATTTCCCTTGGACAGTGGTGTGGTCTGCTGTTTATTTATGCTCCACTCCGTTTAGTATGCAGTGTGGGCACGGTGCCACACTGACTTTTAACCCTAATGGAGAAAACACACAAGTTGACTGTGGCCCTCGAGGGAACGCAAAGCTTTAATGGCAATTTGAGTGTAAAATCTGGTCTCTGGAAGAAAGGTCACCACATCTGCATAACCCCCTCGAGTCAGGCTTAGAGCCCTGTCTGCCTTCAACTAAAGAGGCATTTTCCTGTATCTTGAGGCTGCTTTAGTTTGAGGTACAGGGAGCACATGACAGAATCAGGGGAACTGAATGATGTTTGTGCATGTTTGACTGCACACTGCATCCTAAGAGAAGACTTTTGGGAAGCCCAATCGATACTACAACCAAGTCCCAGGCAGCCGCTGCGTTATTTCATTCTGTTACCATAATGAATTGAAGTCTCACAACAGCAGGCATAATAAGAGCTGCTCAACCCTTGATATTCAATCAGCTTTAACTGGCTGTATCTATCTAAACCCCACCGTCACGGTTATACAGAACCCTACTAAAGCCCTTTAGTGGCCTTCTGTTAAAAAATGCAAAAGCAGGATGACTTGCAGACCCATAGGGTCTATGATGTCCTTCCTCTCCAAACCAAAGCATTTCCCCTTCTTGTTGAAAACACAGCATACAGCATTCAGAAACAGTAAAATACAGCATTTTCCAGCTAGATGGTCTTTTATCCCAATACCAACCTCTTGTGTTTGACTGCTTTCTTGTTTTCACACTTCCTTTCATGCACTTTGACTCTCCTGTGTCATGATCCTCTGTTCAGAAAGGAAAAAAGCAGAAGAACCTCAGTCAATTGGCAGGTGTAGAAGATATGAACTTTATATCTACTTTACTCTCAAATTTTAATTTCAAATTCTAATTACAAGCTTTTTAAGCTCTGGGCAGCTTCCAGAATGAAGGTGGTGATACTATGACAATGTGTGTGGAAAGGGGTGGACTATCAATTCTGCTGGACAGCTTTGTCCTTGGCACTGGTGCTTTGGATGACTCAGAAAAATGCCCTCCAGCTAGGTAGCTGCTGGCAGGGGAAGCAAAGTGTTGGCCTTGGAAAATGAAGACAATGAAGGAAAATAGCAGAGTAGCTTGAAAAGGATTCCCAGGTCTAAATATACCTGGAAAAGGGACAGGACTTAGGGCTGTGGTTTGGCCACCTTGGTGTGAGAAGGCTAGGAGGAAATCCTAACAGGACCTCCCCACTTGTTAAAACATAAACCTAAACCTGAGAGCAAAGAAAAATCTAGACAAAAATTTTGCTCTTCCAAAGACATAGTTGATTTTTGATTTTCAATTTTTGGTTAATTTTGAGCAGCTTTTTAACATCAGTCCCTAAAAAGGGGCTTCATCTGGGTTTGCTCATGCAGAATGCTGAAAGGATGTTGCAATAAAAAGGGAAAGATTTCCTGTTTTAGAAAGGAAAAACTAAGGCATAAGTTTGTGCACCAAATTGTAAAGTGATCCAATAATTAGCCGAGCAAATGAAAGAGTAATATTGGTTTAATTTTCTCTCTTTGCCAAATCCACAGAATAATTTTTGTCTCTTATCTTCCGCTGTTCAAATAATCAAACTTTGCACGGTGTTCTCTATTTGGTGTGCTAGAGGAGTGACACTGTGACATTGAGAACTTCACGGCTTCGATTTCCTTTTAGAACCTTGAGGTTACATAGAAAAGAAGAAGGGGAAAAAAGAGATAAACACAACTTCTTGGCTAACATGTTCTGTTGTGTCAAGGGTGGCAAAACCAAACTTAGCTTTTATAATAAAAATACTGTCAGGTCCAATTTCCCTTCCTACCTCCATCTAATTCTGAAGTGTTTTGAAGTAGCAGAGAGCTGCAGTGCAATACAATCTGCAGAATATCAGCAATATTTCCAAACATGTGGTAATGTTTTTCCGCACACATAAAAGTGACCCAACCCTAATAAGGAAACAGGCAGTTTCAAAAATAATGTTAAGTTTGACAGCTCCTATGGTTATTTTATATTATGTTAAACTCAAGATAACTGACTTTTCTGAGACTTGAAAAGAGAACTGTGCTTGCCCTTATCCCAGCTGATATAAATAAGTAGCTATTACTACAGCCAGCAACCAACAGGACAAATTGGGGGTTTGAGCCACGTGCAAAACCCTCTATGTTCCTATGAATTAATGCCTAGAAAATGCATGTGATGGATACAAATCCTTTTTTACGATATATAATTTAAAAGGCTTTACTCCTTTTCTGTGGCTTATTAAATGCAGACGTAAGAGCCCTGTTTCATTCTGACCAAAATCAGTGGCAAATTCCAATTGATTTTGCTCAGGAATAGGATTGGACCTTTCATTGTCAAAGGTTTCTTTTGAGAGTTGACATTTACATGGAATCCTTCTTCCCTGCAAAGCATTTTATTACAAATTACTGTGATTATCTCTAAGCAGTATAGGCAACTTTTAAAAACTGTGGTTTTTTTGTCAATTTGTTATACTTAATGCTTAAAAATTAATAACATTCCCGAGAGGTTTGCAGGACAAATCTGGAGAGTCAGAGAACTACTGCTTTATGTCGGTTCTCAAATTAATGCTTTTTTTTGCCTGTTACTAATCTGAGATGAACAACATTCCATTTGATTAATTAATGATGGTAAGCACAAGGAAACTACAGAAAAAAATAAACTGTGCTTTGAAATGACAAATATTTGTCTTTTTGATATTCCTCAGTACTAGTATGAAATAGAATTTATTGAAGTTCAGCAGCTGTATAAAAGTGTTCCATAGCTAGAACACAGAAATGATTTAATAAGTTCTATGAAAAGTCAATTTGCATGAGATCAGCACCTAGCCTATAACGGGTGGTAATGGATTGTTGGCTTGATTTTATACCACTTGACATCAGATTACAATACACTGAATAAATGTTAACCTATAATCCCTTTAGTAAAAGCTGGCATTGTTTGTCTTCTCTTGTAGAGACCACATTGATTTTCTTTTATTGGATGCTCAAGCACTGCACCTCAGATTGATTACTTTGAATTAAATGTGCAGAGAACATTTTTATTATTCTAAAACAGGAGTCTTAGCATTAAAGAGATGCCTTCTCCCCATCCCCCACCCCTGCTGCACTGCTAAAAGTATACTCTACCATTTAATTTGGATTTCTTTCATTTTCCCATTTCTTTTCAGGTCTGCTGTGATGCTGACCCCTGCTCTGCCCCTATGCCCCTTGACCCTGACACATCTGACCAGTGAAGACTCTGGGGGTGGCAAATTAATAGAAGCATTGCTTGTTAATTGCATAAGAGGAAAGGCAAGAATTCATCACCTCAGTCATGGCCATTGCTTCTCTTTGACCCCCTTCTCCCACAAGGCATTTGCTGGTGGTCACATCTGTGGTTTTTCTATATCCTACATATTTGCTGTATAATTATTCAGCATCAAACCTTATTAATCAAATCGATGCTGTGTTTTAAATGGAAATTGCTGGATTAATACAAGCATTCATTTCATCCTGAAAATCTTGATGGCTTTAGCACATGGAATCCAATTGGAATATAAAAGAAGGGATGTAGAGACCTGATTGAATTAGGAGAGGCATGCTGCACATTAAATTACATATGCCAGCAGGGGTCCATGCTTTTATAGTAAAATACTACTGTAGAGTGTATACAACAGACACCTCCTGTGATTTCTTTATGCTGGTCAATGCTCTTGAACTAAATAAGGCTCTAATGGCCATTTATCTTTCAAAATACATATTTTTAAATGGGATCTGTAATTTCACAAGTATTTGTTTTATTTCAGTTGCTTTAAATATTTCTTCAAATAGCCAATGTGAACAAAACAGCAAATGTGACGTTACTTCTTACTGCTTGGTTAAGGAGATCTTGCCCTTTTCTCTACCTAATATGCTCTTAGATAGGGATGAGTAAATAGTCTCAGTAATGAAAAAGAAAAGAAGTCAGGAGAAGCATTGTTGTTTTACTGTAAATAAGTTAAAACTCTAACCAAATGGCTACTTACCCAGTTTGGTGATTTCTGGTCTCCTTTCACACCTTTTTTAAGTTTCCAGTTTTTACCCAGTGAACCTGCTGTGCAAAGGGGCAGACCAGTGATACTACAGACAGATTTGGTGAGCAGCTTGCACTGCTTCTTTGAACCTGACATACACTCTTGTGAAAACTGATGTTAGACAAGTGCTTCCATTGAAATGTATACCCTATATGTAGGGTCTTTCTGTCCCACTTTCAGCAGAGTGGGACTTATTTTTGATCTTTTGATAGCAAAATATGGAGAGGAAAAAGAAGGAGTACTTCTGTGTTACATGCATGTCTTTTAAATGACGAAGACACCCAAAGGAGAAAGGTGAAACCTCAAAGCCTTCTTCTTTCCTCTGTAGTTTGGGTGTCTGCAAGTGCTGACATAAACTGAAACATTCTGGAGACCTTTGATTGCTCTTATACTGATAGTTGAGCACCCAGTTTTTCATAATTATCTCTGGGTAGTCTATTTTTTCAATGTAGGCCTCCCTTCAATATTTTCTGTCTTGCTCTGTGTTTATCCAGTTAGACAAAACTTAACCCTAAAAGCAAATGAGGCTAACAAGTTTTTTTTGTATTCATGAAATTCTGTTCACATTATTGTCACTAGGCTACATCATAAGTTGTCCTGTATCAACTTATTGATTCTTCAGGCATTCTTCAGGAAATCAAAGTTTCCCCAAAACACAAATTGGAAAACAAGCAGAGTTCAGGGAAATAAACTGGAGTAGATCTTTCTTCTAGCTGAGCTTGAGCTCTATCCATGTTCAGCATCACAGCACAGAGCAGAAGGGTGGGTGACACGCTCCCCAGATGGGAGTCATCAGTAATGATTTCTGTGTGTCCCTATCCTCAGTGTGGCATGCTAATTCAGAAGAGATTTGTACTCCAAATCCTCAGAAAATGCATTCTATAAGTAATAAAATTATGCGTTATCATGCAAATCCAGTCTTAATACAAGATTGAAATTACTCAAAAGATGTTTACACCAATGTAGTAATGAAACTGCATTTGGCAATCACAAAAACAAGTTACTATGGTTTATTTTATGACATAAATTATTTCATTTTAATATCTCTCCTGTCAAATTTACTTACCAAACTTTATACATAGTTCATGATTAGTTGTAAAAGAAGATTAGTTATAAAATAAGTCAGCTTAACATCCAGACACAGGATTTTAATAACAACTTGATATACAAAGACTGTCAGGT